>NC_069502.1:871709679-871712179 GCF_027579735.1 Bombina bombina | reverse complement strand
AATGAGCTGTAATTCTCTGAGGCGGAATTTTACCCGACTCAACATAGGCAAGATGAATTAAAGATTTCAACCAAGATGCCAAAGAAATGGCAGAAGCTTTCTGGCCTTTCCTAGAACCGGAAAAGATAACAAATAGACTAGAAGTCTTACAGAAAGATTTCGTAGCGTCAACATAATATTTCAAAGCTCTAACAACATCCAAAGAATGCAACGATTTCTCCTTAGAATTCTTAGGATTAGGACATAATGAAGGAACCACAATTTCTCTACTAATGTTGTTGGAATTCACAATTTTAGGTAAAAATTCAAAAGAAGTTCGCAACACCGCCTTATCCTGATGAAGAATCAGAAAAGGAGACTCATAAGAAAGAGCAGATAATTCAGAAACTCTTCTGGCAGAAGAGATGGCCAAAAGGAACAAAACTTTCCAAGAAAGTAATTTAATATCCAATGAATGCATAGGTTCAAATGGAGGAGCTTGAAGAGCCCCCAGAACCAAATTCAAACTCCAAGGAGGAGAAATTGACTTAATGACAGGCTTTATACAAACCAAAGCTTGTACAAAACAATGAATATCAGGAAGAATAGCAATCTTCCTGTAAAAAAGAACAGAAAGAGCAGAGATTTGACCTTTCAAGGAACTTGCGGACAAACCCTTATCTAAACCATCCTGAAGAAATTGTAATATTCTCGGTATTCTAAAAGAATGCCAAGAAAAAAGATGAGAAAGACACCAAGAAATATAAGTCTTCCAGACTCTATAATATATCTCTCTGGATACAGATGTACGAGCCTGTAACATAGTATTAATCACAGAGTCAGAGAAACCTCTTTGACCAAGAATCAAGCGTTCAATCTCCATACCTTTAAATTTAAGGATTTCAGATCCTGATGGAAAAAAGGACCTTGAGACAAAAGGTCTGGTCTTAACGGAAGAGTCCACGGTTGGCAAGAGGCCATCCGGACAAGATCCGCATACCAAAACCTGTGAGGCCATGCCGGAGCTACCAGCAGAACAAACGAGCATTCCTTCAGAATCTTGGAGATTACTCTTGGAAGAAGAACTAGAGGCGGAAAGATATAGGCAGGATGATACTTCCAAGGAAGTGAAAATGCATCCACTGCCTCCGCCTGAGGATCCCGGGATCTGGACAGATACCTGGGAAGTTTCTTGTTTAGATGAGAAGCCATCAGAACTATTTCTGGAAGTTCCCACATTTGAACAATCTGAAGAAATACCTCTGGGTGAAGAGACCATTCGCCCGGATGCAACGTTTGGCGACTGAGATAAACCGCTTTCCAATTGTCCATACCTGGGATATAAACCGCAGAGATTAGACAGGAGCTGGATTCCGCCCAAACCAAAATTCGAGATACTTCTTTCATAGCCAGAGGACTGTGAGTCCCTCCTTGATGATTGATGTATGCCACAGTTGTGACAATGTCTTATCT
Source organism: Bombina bombina (assembly GCF_027579735.1). NCBI lineage: Eukaryota > Metazoa > Chordata > Amphibia > Anura > Bombinatoridae > Bombina > Bombina bombina. The sequence goes on along the minus strand of NC_069502.1, from coordinate 871,710,727 downwards.
GAAAACAATGAACAACTCTCTCTTCAGAAGAGGCCAAGACTGAAGAGCTCTGAAAATTGCACGGGGTTCCAAAATATTGATCGGAAATCTCACCTCCTGAGATTCCCAAACCCCTTGTGCCGTCAGATACCCCCACACAGCTCCCCAACCTGTAAGACTCGTATCTGTTGAGATTATAGTCCAGGTCGGAAGAACAAAGAAGCCCCCTGAACTAAACGATGGTGATCTGTCCACCATGTCAGAGAGTGTCGTAAAATCGGTTTAAAGATATTAATTGAGATATCTTTGAGTAATCCCTGCACCATTGGTTCAGCATACAGAGCTGAAGAGGTCGCATGTGAAAACGAGCAAAGGAGATCGCATCTGATGCGGCAGTCCTAAGATCCAACATTTCCATGCATAAGGCTACCAAAGGGAATGATTGTGACTGAAGGTTTTAACAAGCTGATATCAATGTTAAACTTCTCTTGTCTGACAAGGACAGAGTCATAGACACTGAATTTATCTAGAAACCTAAAAAGGTTACCCTTGTCTGAGGAATCAATAAACTGATTGGTAAATTGATCCTCCAACCATGAACTTGAAGAAACAACACAAGTCGATTCGTATGAGATTCTTCGAAAATGAGAAGACTGAGCAAGTACCAAGATATCGTCCAAATAAGGAAATACCAAAACCCTATTCTCTGATTACAGAAAGAAGGGCACCGAGAACCTTTGAAAAAAATTCTTGGAACTGAGGCTAGACCAAATAGTAGAGCCACAAAACTGGTAATGCTTGTCTAAAAAGAGAATCTCAGACACTAAAAGTGATCTGGATGAATCGGAATATGCAGATACACATCCTGTAAATCTATTGTAGACATATAATGCCCTTGCTAAACAAAAGGCAGTATAGACCTACAGTAACCATCTTGAATGTTGGTATCCTAACATAACGATTCAATAATGATAGATCCATAACTGGTCTGAAGGAATTGACCTTCTTTGGTACAATGAAGAGATAAAATAAAACCCCAGCCCCTGTTCCAGAACTGGAACTCGCATAA
>NC_069502.1:871697179-871699679 GCF_027579735.1 Bombina bombina | reverse complement strand
GAAGCCTGTATCTCAGGCATCTAAGCAGCTACAGACCCCCAACACCCACCATTGGGGGTCTGAAAAAAGAGTTAAAAAAAATTTGTTAAAAAAAAATAAAAAATCTTTGCACCCAGGTGGGAAAGTGCTTAGCACTCAAAGGGTTAATTCATTAAACTTTACAAAGATGCTTGGAGGAAGCCTGATTTGTCAGTATCATTAGCGGTATTTAATGCTTCAGCTCAAGCGTTAACTCTGCTAGAAGTTAGCTTTTTGCATGTGTGGGGTTGCGCTCGTATTACAAGTTGAAAGTAAACAGTTTTAGCTCACACGCTAACCAGACAAGCATAAAAAGCCAAACTTACAATATCGCGTGATAACCTATTCCCCCATAGAAGTCAATGGAACAAAAAAGTGTGTGTGTGTGGGGGGGGGGGAATACTCTACTCGCGCGCACACCCGATTCCATTTTCAAGTGTGCTAACCTGACATGAAAATATGAATATTCCAGTAGGTATAGATAGATATAGATATATCTGTTTATAAATACTTAGAACATATTCTGTTATGTACAGAACATTGGAATGTGAAATATTTACAGTAAATACACAGTACAGTATAACACTTTATTAAATATGAATATTGCAGAAATATGTTTTCATGTTTTCATCTAATTAAAGTGAAAGTCAATCCTAGCGTTTGTGAAACGCTATGATTGACCATTGGAACAAATAAAGGGTACTTTCACTCATGAAACTCACGTGCGTAAACTAGCTTTTCAAGGAGCTTTGAGGCAAGAGGGAGTAGGGAAATAGGGAAAAGGTTATTGGAAGGGGAGGTTGGCTCAAGGGAAGGTTTTTTGAGGATAGGTGTGACCAGTGCATGTTTTAGAGATGAGGGAAATATACCAGTGCTGAGGGAGAGGTTGAAAATGTGTGTGAGTATGGGGGTGAGGGTAGAAGAGAGAGGGAGGGGAGTAGCTGTGAGGGGATGGGGTCAAGGGGACAGGTAGTGAGGTGGGAGGACAGTATAAGGACAGAAACTTCATCCTCATTAACAGGGGCAAAAGAGCTGCATTTTTGGATATTTGGGTTTTGGGTGATCGTGAGCTTTTGAGGGGGTGGGAGATTGGAAGTATGTTGAGAGCTGATTTCACTTCTGATGGAGTCAATTTTGTTGTTGAAGTGGCTTGCAAAATCTTGAGCTGAGAGAGAGGTTGTGTTAGGAGGTGGGGGTGGGCGTAGAAGAGTGTTGAACGTGTTGAACAGACGTTTAGGGTTAGAGGAAAGAGTAGAGATGAGATTAGAAAAATATTGTTGCTTATAAAGATTAAGGGCAGAATAGTAGGAGTTCAGGATGAACTTGTAGTAAAGAAAGCTAGCTGAACTCTGAGATTTCCTCCAATGTCGCTCAGCAGTACGGGAGCATCTGCGTAGGTATCGTGTCGGAGTATGCCAGGGCTGAGGATGAGAGTGTGGTTTCTGAGCTAAGGTTGGAGGGGCCAGAGTGTCAATGACCGATGTAAGGGTGGAATTATACTGGCAGATAGATTGGTCAAGGCAGGAAAAGGAGGTGATGGATGAGAGGAGAGGTTTGAGAGAGCTAGCGAGCTGATGCAGATCTAGTGACTTAGTGCTTCTGTGAAGTTTGGTGTGAGGGGTAGAGGGAGGGGGAGTTGTAGGTAGGGAAGTGATGTTGCAAGTTAGGAGATGATGGTCAGAGAGAGGAAAAGGGGAGTTTGTTAAATTTGAAAGAGTGCATCGATAGGTGAAAATCAGATCAAGGGAATGACCATCTTTGTGAGTGGGAGAGTCAGTCCATTGTGACTGGCCGAAAGAGGAAGTCGGTTGAAGAAGTTGTATTGCAGAGGAGGCATTAGGATTGTTAAGAGGGATGTAAAAGTCACCAAGAATTAGGGCAGGGGTGTCTGAGGAAAGGAAATAAGGAAGCCAGACAGCAAAGTGATCTAAAAATTGAGTTGGGGAGCCAGGGGGCGGTATATGACTGCAACACGTATTGAGAGGGGAGAGAATAACCGAATCATGTTTTCTTCAAATTAAGAAAATGTGAGTGAAGAGAAGGGCTGTATTTGTTGGAAGGTGCAATGAGAGGAAAGTAAAATACCGACACCACCTCCTTGTCTATTGCCAGACCTAGGAGTGTGGCTGAAATGGAGACCCCCACGTGACAATGCAGCAGTGGATGCTGTGTCTGAAGCAGAGAGCCTGGTTTCTGTAAGAGCCAGAAGGTTAAGAGAGTGGGAGATAAAGAGATCATGGATAGAAGTGAGCTTGTTGCAAACAGAGCGAGGGTTCCAAAGTGCACAAGTGAAGGGGGAGGGCTTTTTAGATGTAAGAGGAATGTGATTAAGGTTACCAGAGTTTAGTTTATGAAGTCTATTGGAAGGCACACAAGGATGTGAAAGGTTAGGAGGTTGTGAGGGACCAGGATTAGGGGAGATGTCGCCAGCAGCTAGTATGAGCAAGAGGGAGAGTGACATGAGATGAGAAGCAGATTTGCA
>NC_069502.1:871692179-871694679 GCF_027579735.1 Bombina bombina | reverse complement strand
AGCGTGTTACCCCTACTCCACGAAGATACCGTACTGTTACAACTGTTACAACTTTTATTTTTAATACATATTATTTATTTATTTATGACTGGTTATACTTTTTTCATAGTAATACAGCCCAACCTATGCCCACCTGTTCCCTTTGTGTTAATCCTTGCTGGCAAGACAAGAAACTCTGTAAAGTGTGTATTGGCCAGATTTATAGTGAAAGCTTTTCTCAATCACCTGAGGGTTCTCTGGTTACAAAACCTTGATTGTGCCTCTGATGGTGAAGATTTAGAATCTGACTTACCTATGGTGTTTGACACAGCAAATGTTTCTGAGTTTATTAAAGGGATTAAGAGTTCCCTAGGCATTGAAGATGAACTGTCTCAAGTAACATGTGATTGGTTTAATTTAAATTCTGCACCAAATCAGTTCTTTCTGTTTCTGACATTCTGAAGTCTATATACTTAAATGTTTTTTCTAAACCAGATAAACAGCCTGGAGTTCCTGATAAAATATATATAAATGTCCCTTTGGAAAAATCTTTGCATATATAATTTGTTTCTACTCCAAGATTGACACTGCAATTTGTAGACTTTACCTGTAGATGATGCAGAATCATTTAAATATGTCATAGATAAAAAAATGGAACAAATTTTAAAGAGACTTTATCTTCAACAAGGGGCCTTATTTCATCATCTGCTTGCTCTATTTTTTACCATTAAAACTACTGTAGTGTGGTCTTCTAACCTGTCTCATTCTTTACAAGATAATGAAAATGTTACATCTTTTCTTGCAGACTTTAATATAATTACTTCTTTCTGCTTATCAGCTGCTGCTAATATTTTGGAACTTAATGCAAAGCCTATGACTACTGCTAACCTTGTCAGAAGGGCCCTATGGAAGATGTAACTTTCAGTTTAGAGGCAGGGGACGTGGTAAGTCCTTTCCTTCCTTTCAGGCTATAAAAATGATGGTGGGCCGTCCCATACCTTTTCCTCTAGGAGGAAGGTTACACAATTTCAGAGAGGTCTGGGCATCCAGTATATCAGACCAATGGGTTCTGAGGACTCTTCAAGATGGATATCATTTGGAGTTCCGGAGAAAACCAAGTCTTCCTTGCTTAGTAAAAACTCCACTCCCCAGGGATTCTGTGAAGCTGAAGGCCATTCTTGAGTTCATCAGCAAACTCATGTGCAACAGTGTCATTCAACAGATACCAATTCAAGATCACGACAAAGGCTTTTACTCACCTCTATTTCTGGTAAAAAAGAAAGCTGGTTCCTGGAGACCGGTTCTGGATCTTCGAGTTCTCAACACCGTTCTCAAGGTTAAGCACTTCAAGATGGAGTCTGTTCTGTCAGTAATCAATCTTATCCCACCAAAGGCCTACCTTCTTTCTGTAGATCTCGGAGACCGCCATTTTCAATTTTCAGCTCTTCCATTCGGAATATCCACTGCTCCAAGGGTCTTTACAAAGGTGTTAGTCCCTCTTATAGCAGAACTATGTGTCAAAGGGTTATTCATAATCCATTATCTGGACGATATCCTTCTCCTGGCGAGTTCACAACAACAAGCATTTTCCCATAGGTCTATCTTTCTCGGCTTCCTTCAGGATCACGGTTGGAACATAAATTTTCAAAAGAGCCAGCTTCGACCCTGTCAAAAACTAGTGTATCTAGGAGCACACTTCAATACTTTAAAGGAGATTTTGTCTTTTCCAGACGTTCGAATCAAATTTATTCTGAAATATCCAGCTGTTCTGCCATGTCAAATACCTCATAGCCCGCCAGTGGATGAAGCTCCTTGGTCACGTCTTCAGTAACAAATAAAGGAGCTTTCTGCATGAAGTATGATTAAGTGCTGCAGGACACAAAACATGTAAGGTCTCCTCCTCCTCCGTTACTTGTTTGCAACATGAGTGTTGTTATTTTAAAAAAATTTTTGAATAAAGAATGATGTCTTAACTTTTACCCTGGAGGTGCCACCTGTCCTTCTCTTCACGTCTTCAGTAATCCATATGGAGAATGCGCCCATTTCAAATACACTTCTTACAAGAATTCAACAGAAGCAGGGGACTGTCCCAGCATGTCAGGATACCTGTGAGTTTGAGAATATCTCTTCTCTGGTGGTCACAGTCCAAGAACATATCCAGGGGACTTCCTCTTTAGGAGCCAAATTGGATCGTTGTGAAAACAGATGCCAGCAAGCCTGCATAGGGAGCACATTGTCAAGACAGATATGCCCAAGGAACGTGGGAGAAGCAACATTAATCTCTTCCATCAAACCTTCCTGAGATCAGGGCAGTATTCTTGGCTCTCCTTGCATTTCAGCAACTATTGGAGGGAAAAGCGGTAAAGATCCTAACCGACAACAGGACAACATCAGCTTATCTCCAGTTTCAAGGAGGTACAATAAGTTTAAATGCATTGAAGGCACAACGCCACATTCAGTTCCTCTCTGCAGTCCATGTCCCGGGGATAGAGAATGTCGAAGCAGACTACTTAAGAAAAAG
>NC_069502.1:871629525-871692079 GCF_027579735.1 Bombina bombina | reverse complement strand
TGGCTACAAGACATACTATAGTGTAACTCACCTGTTCTATATCATCACTGTGATCTCAAGGGCGCCCCCTATTTTAGATATACAATCTATTGGTAATATTTAACTAGCGACTGGTTTTATATACCAGGGATAGAGTAACAATTGGATAACAGGCTAGGGTAACGTAGAGGAAATTTTCTATCCCTCCTGCCTCTTATCTATACAGTGTTGTTACGGTACTAACTTGTCTAGTTAAATGAATACTGTGGAATAGTCCTAATACAATATCTTTCAAACACAAATATAGGAAATATGATTATTAATATATACTACTATATGGTAATAAGGTAATTGTGTTATTTTCCCTACGAATATATATGTAACATTTGGTGCAGAAATTGTTCTGACACTTTCTTATTGAAGAGTATTGTTACTGGAAATTAGTCACCTAGCAACCATATTGACAATTAACTCATATTAATTATTTTGTTTATATACACAGACTGTATTTTTCCACCTACGATCTATCAATATAAAACTATTGACCGCTAGGCATTTTGCCTACTTTGGAGGATTAGCAGTGTTCACTATTTGATATTTGTTTTTAAAAACACAATCTCACACATTACACTTACACTTGTTTTTTAATGGTGGCACGGTCCACAGTTTTTATATTTCTATAATTAATAAATGTTATGTTTTATGAATAAATGGTTGAATTTCCTATATACATACCGCCCTTCACCACCCTATTCTCCATGGTGATATAACCTGCAAGTGTGCCAATATAATGCTTCTTTTTTCTACACTTTATCATAAAATATATGTTAAAGCCCTTTGCCTGCATTTTTTTTCTAACACCTGAGATCATATATCTTTAAACCTTTTATACATTTTTTGCTTTTATAACTTTTTTTGGGCACTATTTTTTTTTTTTTTAATTAAATAATTTGTATTAGATAGTGTTATGAGTGTAACTATACTTTGTAATGTATTTTGATGTCTTTTGTGCAACTTTTTAGTTTTGTGAAACAGTTTAACCAGAGCTCTGAAGTCACGGTAATCATTCTAGCGTAAATTGTTTATGTGCTCAAGCGATCACGTTTACTTTCAACTTGTAATACGAGCACTAAGCCCGACGAGCGCAAATACCCGCGATAAACCCCTTATTGCCCGGGTGCAAAATTATATCGCTCCACTCATAATCTGGCCCTAAGTGTATGGAAATTTATAAAAGGGACCTGAAACACAACATTTTACATATTTATCTGTGATATCAGCAAAGGGCTACAGGGCAAAGTATGTATTTTTGCAAATGAAACAAAAATTTGTAACAGAGTGGATGTTCTGGGGGTTGACAAAATGAGAAGTGATATACAACAATTGGAGGATTGGACAAATGACTGGGATCTAAAGTAGAGAAAAACCAATGGCACTACTAGTATTGTAAATAACCGTTTTCTGTAATAATAATAAGAAAATATTTTTTAGGAGTAAATGCCTCTTCAAACTCAGACACACTAGAAGAGGCAGGGGGAAAGCCAAATAGGCAAAACAAAAGTCAGTCACACAACAAGACAAACAAAAAGGCTGGAACCCTACCCGAGAGCACCAAGACCCTCTCTCAAATGAAAATGACTCACTTAGAAAAATGAATCTCTTACAGAAATTACTAACTGAAGAGCACAAACAAGTATTATCCAAAGGCATGTCATTTGCCCTACCCCCCCTAGACAAATTTGAGACTATTAAAGATGTGCAACTGTTTTCAGAAAAACGCACTCAAGTGTTTCTACAATAATAAAGCAAAATCCACAGAAGGCTCATCATTTCAAATGAGTAGTATATTCTTTTCTAACACATTTCAAAGTTATTTTTATTTCCACTCCCTGTGTACCATGTGATAGCAATCAGCCAATCACAAATGCAAATACGTATAGTCTGAGTTCTTGCACATGCTCAGTAGGAGCTGGTGACTCGGTGTAAATATAAACACTGAAGTAAATTGGAAAGTTGTTTAAAATGACATGCTGTATCTGAATCATGAAAATGTAATAAAACCTGAGTGTCCCATTAATTACAAGTATTCAACGAAATAGTATGTGACAGAATGCTACAATTACCAAATAAAATCACGCAAAAAAATCACATGCAAAAAGAACAAAGAGCATTAAAAGATAAGCAAATGTGACAAAATGCCATAAGAAATTCGGACAAAGGGGGCAACATAGTGTGTATGGCCACTTTACATGTATCGTAAAGAAACAAACAACTCAGAGGTCGTTCCTGTTATCACAAATTAGGATACAATACATTACAAGAATGTTTGCAAAAATATATTAATGCCATTCAAGCGGCCAAATATTATAACATCATTACAGCTAAGGAATATCAGTTCTTAAAAGTGACAAATTCAACTGGAGCCACTTCTCTCTGGCATAAATAGCTTTACTAAAAAGGCAAGCCAATATGTAGATTACAGACTTAGAAACTATCTCTCCCAAATGTCTTCATATGTGCAAGACGCAACAGATGTCTTAATCCAACTAGTGAACATATATCTCACTCCTAATACGTAGCTAATAACAGCGAATGTAGAATCTCTATACACTTGTGTAAAACATGAGCTGGGAATACAAGCAGTTCAGTGGTTCCTAACGGGCTCAGAGGAAGATCCTTCACATGATGATTTTATATTACAATTGTTAAGCTTTATACTGAACCACAACTTCTTCACATTTAACAACTGTTTCTACCTGCAAACAAGAGGTACCGCCATAGGTACAGCATGTGCTCCCACATATGCCAGTTTATTCTTGGGATGGTGGGAGCAGAAACATGTATTCTCTGATGCCAATTAACATTTTCTAAAGCATATCCCCCTCTGGATGCGCTATATTGACAACGTGCTTTTCTTGTGGGAGGGTGCTAAACTTGATATCTTCTTGAACAACTTAAACTCAAATTGTTTGAATATAAAACTGACTTATGAAGTGAACCTACATCTGATTTGGATCTTCAAATCAGCAAGACTAACGAAGGCACACTCTATGGATGTCCATAAAAAACAAACAGCCACTAATAGTGTACTTCACAGCTCCAGTGCACATGCCCCCAACACTCTTAAAGCCCTACCAACAGGCGAGTCCCTGAGGATGAGAAGAAATTTCTCATCTGATCTCAACTACACACAGAGAGCAAAGGAATTAACAGACTTATAGCGAGAGGCTACAGCAAAAGGGCAATAAAAAAGGCTGAACACCGAGCAAGATCCACTACTAGACAGGAACTATTAAAAAAAAAAAAAACACATAAGTCCAATCAAGAAGAGATAATGTTTATTACAATCTACAATCCAGCAAGTACACAAATTATAAAAATCCTACAAGACAGCTGGCACATTCTCAAATCAGATCCAATTTCATCACAAATTTTGGGAGACAAACTGCAGTCAGGATACAGAAGAGCACACTATTTAAAATATCTGATAAGCACAAGTCACCTAGAGGGTCCTAAAACAGCTAGTGCATTTTCACATGGCTCATTTAAATGTGGAACCTGCAGCACTTGCAATTCCATGCTTAAACGACATGAAATACATGATCGGTTTGACAAATGCCACAAAATAAACGCACATATTAACTGCCAAATAGAGGGTGTTGTCTTACAGTGCAAATGTGAAAAAACTTATGTTGGTATGACGACCAGAAAAATAAGAACTAGATTGCACGAGCATTTGAGGAACATTAAAAATACATCAAAAGATCTTAAAGCAGGAAAACAACTTCCATCTGTAGCTCGCCATTTCTAGAAGAAGCATGATTCCAAACAGTGTGACTTAAAATGTTATGACATTCAGAAAGTAAAGTTGGGAATAAGAGGTGGTGATTTAGAAAAAGCTTTGCTCAAAGCTGAAAGTAGATGGATTTTCCTACTAAATACAGTACATCCTTTCGGTTTAAATGAACAAAACAACTTTGCTCCTTTCCTTTAAAGGGACAGTATACACTCATTTTCATATAACTGCATGTAATAGACACTACTATAAAGAATAATATGCACAGATACTGATATAAAAATCCAGTATAAAACTGTTTAAAAACTTACTTAGAAGCTGTCAGTTTACCTCTGTTGAAAAGGTAGTTGGAAAGCCCACTGCAAGTGGCAAATAAGACACTCCCCCCCTCCCCCTTCTTTTGCATATGAAAAGACCCTTTACACAAACAGCAGCAAGCTGTGGTAGGTAGTCGAGCGTATTCACATAGAACTTTGGGGCTTGGTTAGGAGTCTGAAAATCAGAGCAATGTTATTTAAAAATAAGCAAAACTATACATTAATTAAAAAAAAAAACTTTATGGGCTATATAAATAGATTATATACAAAACATTTATGCAAAGAAAAAATGAGTGTATAATGTCCCTTTAAGTCGATTAGATTCTTAAGTCATTTGATACTGGAAAAACCATCATTAATGTATAAGGAATAAAAAAAATATCTGCCATAAATTAGAATATCATGAATACTTAATAATAATCATTTGAATCAAAGAGTACTCTTAAGTCATTTGATACCAAAACAAGTATTAATAGTGCATAAGAAACTAAAGATATAGTTGCCCTAAGTTCAACTTTTATGGATTCTAAACAGCATGCTAACTATGAATTAAATCCAATGTGAAATTACACACTTGCTTATTTATATTCAAGTTACATCTATTATTATAATCATAAAACTTTCATCCGCTCCTGGGTATAAAAGTACTCAACTCGAATCACTTGAAAAAATAAAAAACATAAACACTTTACAAAGTATTATTAAACGTTTGTAAGAGAATAAACGCCATTAGTAGAATGGCAGCGCCTTCTTTGTTACAGGATGTCATTGAAATCTAGTTTTGTATTTGAACTCTTAACTGCACAAACTTTCTATTCAGTTCATTTGGTCACTAACAATAATTTACAGTTGACCGCATAATATTACTGTCAATCACATTGTTTTCCACATATCACACATTCATCACAATATACCATTTTCTCTATTCATTTGATAAAATTTTGTTAACCCAGCATCACATTATTTGTTTACTAACCCTTGAATTTTACATCAGTCACTCAAGTATTTAAAACGTGCGCACTCTTTCACGTTCTCTTTTAATATTCCACTGATTATGCCTTGTATCAGAATAAAGCTCCAGCAAGTAAAGATTGGTTTAAATATTGAAAGTCAATACTTAAGATCTTCATTGGATGTAACCGATATTGAATATTATTTCAAATACATCAAGACAGAATACCTATCATAATTCCTTATCCACGCTATTAATTGCAATTTGAGTACCATTTGACTCAGCCTTGTTATAATCTGTTACATGTTAGAATCGCCACCATTTTGCTATTCGAAATTACCTTACGTCAGTATTCATGCATCACATATGATCATAACATTGTAAACAACAGGATGGCAGAGATTCTGACCGGAGTCGCTGTCTGGTGATGATGTTACGAAAGGTGGCGTAACAAAACATGCTTTAAAAAGCCGATATTTCAGCAGCGCGCTCACCCTTTGAAAAAGCTGTTCAGGAGAAACTTGTTAGGGTACTGGTGAGGAGTCCTAAGAGCTCCTGTGTTTTAGTTTGCCTTATGCTACCGTATTATAATGCAGTATATTCACTAGTTAAGTTACTTTAGTAAGTGACCTTTAATAGTTTGCATAACAATTACTTAGAACCATTGCTGCATCGCTACAATATAGCTATTGTGAAGATTCTTTATTCTATTTAAATGGCTTATTTACTTGCTGCAATATACAGCAGCTACAATTGATGCTGCACTACTTCAGATTAAGTATCATTAAAATATAATTTGATAAGAATCTGCAATAGTTGAGTATGTGGCGACTGATGTTAAGTAAGTCACTTTAACTATCTCACAGTTTACCATATTCTCCCAAACTATGCTCACATCTATGCTACGAACCACCTGAAAGTTTGATTCACAGTGATTCACAGTACTCTTTATACACAGAAGGCTTTACTAGCCAACTTTCAGTGAGGTTTATATGCACATATAGTGGGGATTATTTGTAGCTGAGTTATCATATATATAAGCTGATGCTTAGTACATACTGTATGTGCCTATCACTCTAGGTCATTTACTGTGCTCACCAATCTTGCTATTTTACGGCTGCAGGTACAACTGCAGAGTGGTTTTTAATGTTCACCTTCCTCTTTTAAATGTGTTTTTCTAATAAAAGTTAATTTTTAATTGCATTCTAATCCCTCCACACAAATATTGTTGTCCATTTCCCCTTGCTCATATCAGCTTTGCAGCTGCAAATTGTATACTGTTTCTATATTCAGTTCAAGGACTGTTACACTTCTATTAACCCCTTGAGTGCTATATATGTAGTCTTTCTAAAGATTTGGTCTCTCCACCTCTCTTTATATCTTTATAGACTGGGATCTAAAGTTTAACACAGCAAAGTGTAAAATTATGCATTTAGGGAAGAAAAATCCAAATGTTTATTACAGACTCAATGACACTTTTACTGACTGTTACTAATGAGGAACAGGGCTTGGGAATTATTTCAGATGACTTAAAATTAAGTAAACAATGTAGTACTGCAGCGAGTAACGCCAGCAGAATGCTTAAATGTATTGGTAGAGGTATTTGCAGCAGAAATAGTAAGGTTCTTATGCCACTTTATAGATCATTAGGCCTCATCTTGAGTATTGTGTGCAGTTCTGGAGACCATATCTTCAGAAGGATATTAACAAACTTGAATCTGTGCAAAGGAGGGCTACCAAAATGGTACATGGTCTAAAAAATAAAACTTACCAGGATAGGCTCAATGACCGAAATATGTATAGCTTAGAGGATATAAGGGAAAGAGGTGATATGATAGCAACATTCAAGTGCGTTAAAGGGCTTAGTAAAACTGAGGCATGGGGATGTTATATAAAGTCGAAAATTCAAGAACAAGGGGTCATGATCTCAAGCTGAAGGGTAGTAGATTCAGGAGTAATTTGAGGAAGCACTTCTTTACACAAAGAATGATTGATTTATGGAATAAACTTCCTCAAAAGGTAGTAATGACACACACTGTGGGGTACTTTAAAAATGCCTGGGACAAGCAAAAGGCTATCCTACAAACTAGATAAGTTTATACTTTTAAGTAATAACGGGCACACTTGCTGGGCCTATGGCTCGTATCTGCCATCAATATCTATGTTTCTAAATGTCTGCATTAATAGTTCTGACAGGTGACATTAATAATGACGTAGATGTTAAAGCAGAAGGTCTGAGTGTAATGTGTCAGCTGGAAGCTGTGGATCAGGAAATGTGTGACAGCGACAATGAAGGTAAGTGCACATGCGTCACGTCTCTTCTGTTTATGAGGTATTGCCTGGCTTTTATGTTAATATTCCAACAGGCTCTATACCTGACAAGGGGACAACAGGTGCTGTTAGAAGAGCTTTTGGAATACTAGTGCTGTATTGTTCCCATGCCAGGTCTTAGGAGACATGGCAGCAGAGATGACCATGGAAATTGTATAAGCGTGCTATAGTGTTTCCAGATGAATTGCATATTCTAATGAGCCATACACATGGAGACACACATGCAGATACAGGGATGAGGCCATTGGTGGCACATTTATTTTAGATACATTTAGCACGAAAGACCAGGAACCTCTCTGTATATGTTTGTAAAAGGTATTCAGGATTTGACTGTGTGCGTGTGCAGACCCGCAAAATCTTACAAAGATGCATACTACTAGTGCTGTATTGTCCCCACATCAGGTATAGGGGCTGTTGGTATACTAGTGCTATATTGTCCCCATGTCAGGTATAGGAGCTCTTGCAATACTAGTGCTTTATTGTCCCCATGTCGTGTATTGGAGCTGTTAGAATACTAGTGCTTTATTTTCCCCATGTCGGGTATAGGAGCTGTTGGAATAATAGTGCTATGTTCTCCCCATGTCAGGTCTAGAAGCTGTTGAAATACTAGTGCTGAATTGTCACAGTGTCAGGTATAGGGATGTTACTGTGATGTGGGTGCATTTATACTGCCTAACATAAATGGTTTATAGTGCATTTTTAATGAACACTTTATAATGGATTTTATTTTGAAAACCCCTCAAAAACCATGTGAAAAACATCAAATGGGAATTGTGATTGCTTGCACTGGGGCTGTATTTGTAGCTAGTAAAGTAACTCATTCCCAGCTAACTTGCTTTATTACATGACAAATGATGTATTTACTGCTGTGCTAATGTCATTAAATGTTTCCTCTAGACAACTCGTTTTCAAACCTGTCCTCAGGCCTCCCTAACTGTCCAGATTTTCAGGGTTAACTTGGGTGAAAGCAGGTAAAATAACCATGTTTACTAATCAGCAGATTATTTCACCTGTGCTCTAGGGCATATATCCTCAAAATCCGGCCTGTTAGGGGGCCTGATGACAGGTTTGAAAATCAGTGCTCTAAACTGACTGCCAGTGATGTAGGCTCAGGTTAATTTGCCATAAATCTTTCAAATGTTATTTTAGCCTTATTTTAAAAAGAGAATAGAGACTTCTCTCAGACCCTTCTACTATTTTACTATGTAAATAGTGATTCTTACATTATTTTTTTTTCTTCAGGTAAAGATGATGCCAAGATTTCATGTAACATGGAAGAAACAGAAAATCAGTGGCTAATAAATTTCACAGAAGCTGCAGAGCAGGACATACTTGACAATATTAGTAGAGGTGAGTGTATGTGTTTGACGTGTCTGAGGGATGCAGGGCACAGGTGAGTGTACGTGTCTGGGGGCCACAGGCCACAAGTGAGTGTATGTATATGGTGTTTTGTAGAAAGAAGAGAAGAAATGGCACTACTCTATTGTATTAGAGGGAATACTATCCAGATAATACGTTGGTTATGTACATATGGGTGTGCTGGTGCTTAGTATCAAAACAAACTTTATTAACAATTCCAACATAGAGGTTGACTAGGATACTATTTATAACACTCTTCCCTCAATTGGAGAGTCCATGCATGTATAAGTATAAGAAATTTTAAAAAATTAAACTTTATTATGACCTTTTAAAATCAATTTAAAAACAGTTGCAGCAAAATAGCCTAAACTTAATAAACGATCTATAGTACAAATAATACCATAATGTTGGGTCACATATGTACATTTCATGAATTCAACAACTGTATATTGGTATGTCTCTGCGCTTTAATTCATTCAATTGGTACCAGATTGTTAGATATACCAATAGTGTTGATTAAATATAGCGTGCACATATGTGCGTTAGTGGTTCACCAGGAATAGGGTAGATTACTGTCAAAGTAAATAACACCGTAGAAATTCACAATATAAAGAGATTTCTCAGTTACTCATGTGGTATGCCAGCTTTAAATAACCCCTCTATGTAGTGAGGTGATATCATCCACATTACCGAGTGTAACAGTGTTATGAGGTTCTTTTTTCACGATATGTACTTATCATATATCACTTTACAGCAAGGAAACAACTGACACGTCACACAGGTTTTTTGCAATGCTTATGATAACAATAATGGTTTTATTCTGCAATATAATTATAACAACGAAATACCACAAACCACTGTTCATGCTTATAACACTTTATGCAATTATAATACGTGTACAATTATCCTATCCCTATCTATCTATGCAGTTTTCAGTTACAGTTTAGCAATGAAAATTATAACTAAGTTGCCTGTGCAACCACCGATAACAATCTTATGTTATACTACTACTCAAACAATTCTAGCTAGTTTTAAACAAATAATACATCACCGTGATCATGTGTTGCATCATCCTATCCTGGGGCGCAATTGGAGAAGACATCTGGGCAATCTTGGAACAGGAGAAAAAGGTGATCAACGGGAAACAACACTGAACGATGCGTCCATCGACAGGTCACAAGTCTCCTGATCAGATTGCCCACAGGTACCTCTCTTTATACTGTTCACTTACGTTACAGTTCTGGTGCAAAACCACAGACCCCGGGCCGCTCCCTGCAAGGTTGGCTAAGACCCAAAGCATCTGGCCAGTCTGCTTTAGCCTCACCCAAGCTTATCAGGGGCATACCAAGGTACTTTCCCTCAAGTGTTCCTAAGCGCAATGCTGTCATCTTTCATATTTTCTGCTTAACCTTATACATCTGATTATGTGTTCTTATGCAGTTACTTCTGTCAAATACATCAATAATAGTTTTAAAAATCTTTACATAGATATAATTAATAGATAAACCACCATAATGGCTTTATTACTTAGCCTACTGCAATTAATAATAATTAATCCTTTAATAGCTAACATTAACGCCTCTACTAATGTGTTATCAAGATGTTCTTTTAGTGTCAGTGAGTGGCCCCTGCCAAAGTTACACCCTCGTTCTGTGGGTTTTGACTTCTTATCATTAGTATCCATCGGTTGTTTACCACTGTAGCATGACTTAGTGAAATACAGTGTCATCTACTTGAAATTAATAATTCACTTTGTTAAAGGCACACTCTCTTAAAGGCAAAGTCACACAAGTTAATGCAAGTGTCTTGTACTTTCACTCTCTTTAAGGCAAAGTCACACAAGTTGAAGCAAGTGTCATATGAGCAATCACCTCAACCACTTTCCTTACATTCCACCCCTTGGTCATGTGACACCTTGCTTGTTTCTAAACACATACCTTAATAATGACAGCTCATTCACTCAAGTAATATTGTCTTTTGGTTTAAAACATATCCTACCTAATGTATTACAGAAACATCCAAACATTTTTACTATAATGAATATCCCACACAAGCAAGCAAGACTTATTAATAGCCATTTAACTATAGTTTTTCCTAAGCTTCCAAGCCATCCCCCCAGTCCAAAAGTCCAGTCAAAGTCTTTAAGCCATTTGCTAAATGAATCATCATGTACCTCACGTATGTGCCTTTGCACTTCTTCTAGTCTGTGTTGGTCATGTTTGATTTTACCTGCATTGTCTTCTATGTACACATAGCATTGCTGGTGGATTCTCTGGCAGACCCCTCCTTCTGCAGCTAGGAGGTAGTCTAGAGCCATTCTATTCTGTAATGCCACCATCCTAATTTGTTCCTGTTCTAATGCTAAAAGCTCTATTGCATCTCTAGTTACATTAAAAGCTTCATCTACTAAATCAGCTTGTGTATTTAATCTAGTGAGGGCTGTAGCAGCCCCATAATGAGGGACAAATGTTGCAAGCAGGCGCATACCTTCACTAATTTTAACTCCCTCATGTATCTTGTCCAGGTCAAGGTATCTTCGTGTTCTATGCAATATAGGTGGTGGAAGCGTGGTGGTTATGTTAAAAGCAGGGAATATATATCCTAAAAAGCATGGGCCATAATGGGTGCAAGGTATTACCTTTACTGCCCACCTCCCACACAACCAATAATATCCCACTGGTAGTTTAAAGGGACACTGTACCCAAAAAATTTCTTTCGTGATTCAGATTGAGCATGAAATTTTAAGCAACTTTCTAATTTACTCCTATTATCAAATTTTCTTCATTCTCTAGGTATCTTTATTTGAAATGCAAGAATGTAAGTTTAGATGCCGGCCCATTTTTGGTGAACAATCTGGGTTGTCCTTGCTGATTGGTGGATAAATCCATCCACCTATAAAAAAGTGCTGTCCAGAGTACTGAAACCAAAGAAAAGCTTAGATGCCTTCTTTTTCAAATAATGATAGTAAGAGAACGAAGAAAAATTGATAATAGGAGTAAATTAGAAAGTTGCTTAAAATTGCATCCTCTTTCTGAATTACAAAAGAAAAAAATTGGGTACAATGTCCCTTTAACAAAAGGAGGACATATCCTATTCTGTCGCTTCCTCCCATCCTTAGTCCGTGTGTTACCTGCTAGTGTTTCCCTATTAAGTTGGTACCAGTCTTTAATAAGGTCTCTGGGCTCACCAAACCTAGTCTTCCATTTCTCATGAGCATATGTCGGGTATGAGAAGTCATAAAATTTCAGTTTAATGTTGAATACACCTGTCCTATTTCTGACTAGTCGTCCTATGTTGTACATTAACATTATCATGTCGGGTAGCTGGGTTAGGTTGTTAGTACTATATATATCGCCATCTAAATTTTGAAACATAATAGCACCCGTAGTCACATTATTAGCTAAATGCAACTTGTCCAGTAAGTCATCCCTACCTGGTGTGTTAACACCTGTAAAATTCCACACAGTCTTATTCCCAATCATGTCGGCAAGCATACTCATGGTTAAAGGGATACCTGACTAAGGGTAACCTCTAGTCTGCCCGTGAGGCACAAACCCACATACCCAACACGGTCCCTGAAAATTTGTCACATTAAACACATCTTTGGTAGTTTTTACAAAGGTATTATCAAGTTCCCATGAGGAGGCATGCAGGGAGCCT
The DNA here is from genome assembly GCF_027579735.1 of Bombina bombina. Classification (NCBI taxonomy): domain Eukaryota; kingdom Metazoa; phylum Chordata; class Amphibia; order Anura; family Bombinatoridae; genus Bombina; species Bombina bombina. Next base: position 871,679,685 of record NC_069502.1, on the reverse strand, counting down.
AAGTGGCGCCGTGCATGGTCCCTTTTTCCCTTGGGTCGTTTTTTTAATAGTTTCCCATCCATTACAGGTCTCCTGATATACATTAAAAGAGGTTTGGATGACTCTTTTCCTGTAAATGTACACACATATGTCAGTCCCTCTGGTTCCCCATCGGTGTATGATATGTTTAACATTACTGCACGAACCTGTTTATCAGTGGGTGTTTTACAACCTAAAATGCGTTCCTGAATCCACACTGTTAGTTTTGGGGAAGTGGAAGGCGTACTGGGATTTTCACAAATTAGCCCAACCCCTTCTTGCAATTCAAATATTAAGTTCTCATCCTGTAAAACAACTGTCCAGCTCTCATCCTCCTTGGAGTCCTTACAGTCTTTCCTGGTCATTGCGGCAGATCAAAAATCTTTGATTAAACAATGTACGGTGGAGGAAGGGATGTCACAGGTAATTGTCTCTTCTTCCGATAGTTCAAATACCACCCTTTCCTGCTTGGTAAGGAACATCCAACTTCCATATTAATTTTTGGTCAAACAGGTTACGTCGTCATCAAAGGTAAATGGGATGGAGCAGGATGCCCATGTTGTGCAATACGTAACGGTCATGCTTCCCTCATAGAAGGTGTGATAGCTGGAACCAGACACCTCACGTTTCATCCTCTGGCTCATCAGTGCTTGGCTTACGCATGCGACCAAAAGAAGTCCCAACAGAGCACCGGTTACAATAACAGCCATGCCAACAAGAATCTAGGAAGGAAACATACTTCAAATTTATTCCGTAAATAGCACTTGCCCGCAGGCACATGCAGCCAATCATTGCTCCCTTGCTTTACCACAATTACCACATTGTCATCTCCCTTACCTATCACCTCTACAGGCACGGGGGGCCCTTTTCTTGTTTCAACCAGACCTTAGCCCCTATGCCCACCCTTCCCCTAGTTTCTGCAGATTCCTGTTCCGCTATTTCACTGTTGCAGGTGGGAGTAACTATAAGCTTTGCTACTACTTCTAAGGTTGACATGTCTCCTTGTTCCTTTCCTCTATTGAGGAGGGTGAGCTTCACTTCCTCAGTTCTCCCAGAGTCTAGCGTTTTCTCCACTATGCTAATACCTCTGGCTATGAGAGAGGGCATTGGAACTATAAAACCTACATGTTAGTCAGGTATCTGGACCCCTATCCCTGTCGATACGGTTTGGGAGCTATCGGGGGTATTGTTACCTGGTCCTGGATGGTCAAGTATATCTCGCCACTAGGAGGGAGCAATTTACCTGGCACTAGACCCCCAGGGCTAGTTTCCCAGCATGTTACCACAGCATGTTGATCCCGACACTCAGTGTACTCCTGTCTGCTTATCATCCTAGACAGTGGGGTCTCACTATCTGTAATAGGACGGTTATTTAACACATTAATTGCTTCCTCAAGATGGTCCCTCCACTTCTGCAAAGTACCATTCCCTAGCTTCTTTAACTGCTGCTTTAGCAAACCATTCATTCGCTCAATTAATCCTGCTGCTTGGGGATAATAGGGTATGTGGTATATCATTGTATGTACCTTTCTGCACTATATCCCTGTACCCTGTGTCCTGAAAAGTGAGTACCATTATCACTCTGTATCTGCAGAGTGCCTTAGAATTTAGAATGGAGTGCCTTAGAATTTAGTGATTAATTCTAGGGTCTTAATGGTGTTTATCTGAGTTGCTTGCTTACATGGGTGGGCTATGAGGTAGCCTGAGTACGTGTCCACAGCCGTGCACACGTACTGGCAGCCTTTGCTGGAGGGGAGAGGTCCTATGAAATCTGCCAGATCTGGCCTGGCAGCTTGCCTCTTTTGATATGCCCTTGCACCATGCCAGGAATCTGTCTTTTCCTAACATGCTGACATACAGGACAATTTGCTATCTCTGTTTTTATTACTTCCATAGATAGCTTAATACCCCTTTGCAATGCCCACTTATGAGTCGCTCTTTCTCCAAGGTGTCCACTTTTTTGGTGGGCCCACTGGGCCACACCCTTATTGTCAGCCTCCTCATTCACATCCTTACTTTCCACAGTGGAGACTTTGGCTGCTTCATCTACAATATAATTGAACAGTCGTTCTAGTGAATCCTGATTTGTGTGAGCATCTGCATGGTAAATGGTCACTGTCTTTTCCCTGACCAATTTGCTGAGTTCCTGCCATATCTGTTTCCCCCACACCTCCTTTGAGTATATCTGGTAGTCCTTTCGTTCCCAGGTGGGGAGCCAGGTGGCTAACCCATTGGCCACTGACCATGAGTCGGTGTATACGTGGCATTCACCCCCTTCACAGGCTATGGCCTGATGGACAGCAACTAACTCAGCGTATTGGCTACTTTCATTTTTCCCCGTAGACACCAGCATCTGTTTGGTCACAGGATTGTAGGCTACCGCTTTCCAACTCCTCTGTGAACCCACATATTTTGCTGATCCGTCAGTAAACCAAGCATGGGCTTGATTTTCTTCTGACAGTTGGTCATATGGAACGCCCCATTTTACTAGAGATTCCTCTGTGAGTGTCTCTTGAATGGGGGCTGTCCCCTGGAGGGGTTGCTCAGCGACCTTTTCATGCAGTGCAGCAACCCCTTTGGGACCTGTCTTTGCCCTGTTCTGTATATACCATTTCCATTTTATGATTCTTGATTCCTGAGCATGTCCAATCTTATGAGTCTTAGGACTGCCCATTACCCAGTTCATGATAGGAATCTCAGGCCTCAGGAATACATCATGCCCTAACGTTAGCTCCTCTGTTTCTACTAAAGCCCAGTAGCAAGCACATAACTGGCGCTCAAAAGGCGTGTATCGGTCGCCTGCCTCGGGCAATTTCCTAGTCCAGAAACCAAGGGGGACTTTCCCTCTCCCTTGTTTCTGCCAAAGGCTCCAATTAGCATTTTCCTTGTGGACAGACAAATTTAAATCTATTGGCCCTTCTTTTACCGGCCACAGGTCCATTGCCATTTGGATGGCCTGTTTTGCAGTCTCAAAAGACAACTCCTCCTTAGACCCCCACTCAAAGCTATGCTTTTTCCTTGTAACCTTGTAGATGGGGGCTAGTATTTGGCTCAGGTGGGGTATATGCTGCCGCCAAAAGCCAAATAACCCAATGAAGCGCTGGGCTTCCTTTTTGGTTTTAGGGGATGTAAATTCCATTATTTTCTGCTTGGCTTTAGGTTTTTTTTCCCTACGGCCGTTTGTCCACTGTATACCCAGGAATTGTAATGACGTTCCTGGCCCCTGTATTTTGGCAGGGTTGATTTCCCACCCTTTCCCCTTTAAGTGGGTTTTCACCTGCTCTAAAACTTGTTGCACTACTTGCTCATCAGGTCCCTGTACCATTATATCATCTATATAATGTGTGACCTGTACGTCGGGAGGCAGAGTAACTTCCTCCAGGTGTTCTGCCACAATCCTGTGGCAGATCGTGGGGCTATGTACATAGCCCATTGGGAGGCGCGTGAACGTGAATTGCCGTCCCTGCCAGGTGTATGCGAATTGCTCTTGGCACTGCTCCTCTATAGGTATTGTATAGAAGGCATTTGCCAGGTCAATGACCGCATACATATTTCCAGGGTGACGCTGTATATTTTCTATCAGCGTAACCATATCTGGTACTGCTGCAGTTAATGGGGGAGTATTACTATTTAACTCCCTATAATCCACAGTCATACGCCAGGTCCCATCACTTTTCTTGACCGACCAAATGGGATTATTCCAAGATGTGGTGATAGGTCTCACCACCCCTGCAGCTATTAGATCTTTGGTGTCACCTATTTCTTTATGCCCTCCTGGTATTCGGTATTGTCGAATATGTACCCTCTTCAAGGCCACTGGGACCTGTATGGGGGGCATTAACAATTTTCCCACAGTAACGGTTTTGATGGACACGTAAGGCCTTACTCCAAAGCTGTACATTCCATCCTCTAACCGCAATGTTTCTCCCTTTAGTAAATCAATGCCAATTATGTACTCTGGGATGGGCACGATTAAAACAGAACATCACCGTTTAGGAAGATGCCCTATTTTTAAATCTACCCATGCTTTTGTTGCCTCTATAGTTTTCCCTCCCAGCCCGGTAATTATTGTCATTTCCCACTTGAATGCCCGTGGATTCCCCTGTATCAGTGTGGCCTCTGCTCCCGTATCAATCAAAGCCCGCTCACATTGTACATTATTCTTGCTCCAGTGGATTTCTAGTTCCACATGGGGGCGATGATCAAAATAGGCGGCCCTGATACTGGGAGTTTGACCTGATTCCTATGGGTATCAAAATATAAAATGAGAGGGCGCTAAAAGCAAGAATAAATACCACACTTAATCTCTAAAAAATTATAGGGGTTTAATAAAAATAATTATACATATATATAACAGGTAAAAATTACTAACATCAAAATTAAAGGGACGTCTCCCTATAAAAAGTTAATCGTAAAAATACCACCAATATATTCCAAAAAAAATTTAATTGTTAAAATTGCATTTATCATCCGTTTGTATAAAGACCATAGAGTATAGTCAGATCGATGTAGGCCACTGGTAGTTGCAATAAAATTAATCCGCAAATGTTCAGGGACCAACAGTTGGTAGTGATCCAAAAATGATTAACAATGTTGCAGAATAGTTTTAGTCACTTTGTAGCAGTTCTTAAATAGATAAGTGTCTGAAGTTTAAAGACAGTGTTCCACCTTTTATATGCAATTATCGAAGATACTTGTGTATATATTAAGAAGGGCGCTCCAGGGCGTCTTACCGTTTTCTTCTGTCGGCTAAAGGCAGGCCGCGGATTAATTTTATTGCAACTACCAGTGGCCTACATCGATCTGACTATACTCTATGGTCTTTATACAAACGGATGATAAATGCAATTTTAACAATTAAATTTTTTTTGGAATATATTGGTGGTATTTTTACGATTAACTTTTTATAGGGAGACGTCCCTTTAATTTTGATGTTAGTAATTTTTACCTGTTATATATATGTATAATTATTTTTATTAAACCCCTATAATTTTTTAGAGATTAAGTGTGGTATTTATTCTTGCTTTTAGCGCCCTCTCATTTTATATTTTGATACCCTGTTTTTTATATAGCCATTTGGAGAGGTGGTTAGGGAGAGGCTTGGATAAGTTTTTAGACCTTAGCGCTATATAACACTGTTTTTTTCCACTGATTCCTATGGGGCCTGGAAGAATTCTTCCAGGTCGCCCACAGACAGCACATCCAACTCAGGTCCTTGGGCCTCTGGGGTGTTAGCCGGGGCCATGGGGACCTGATTCTCTTTCATCCCTCCCTGGTAACCATATCCCAGAGGCAGAGGCAATCTAGGATATAACCGGGTCTTATTTGCTGCTTCTTTGCTATCCTTTTTTATACTTTCCAGCTGATCACAGATCAGCTGTAGTATCTCCTTGGTCTCTTTCCTTTCCCCTGTGGTAGCCCTTTGTATATCATCTAGCGTGGGGGCAGAAGGGGCTACTGCGGTACCTGTTATGAGGTCACCGGACTTTCCCTTTTGCACATTTATCCTTTTGCCCACATGCTGTTGATATAACTTCCACATTTCCTTAGTTTCTATCCCATCTATTTGTTCCTTCTTTACCCCTGCTTTGAGGAGTTCTGTGAACCTCTCTTTTCTTGACAGTCAGGGAGGAGCATTGGCTCTAGGAGGGGGCCCGCTGCCTTTATCAGGCTTTGCTGGGGCATCCCATTCCCCTAACTCCCTTTTTTGTCTTATTGCATCCATTACCTCATGAATGGGATTCCCTGTCTGATTTATCAGTAAAGTCATGATTACTGACTTATATGCTCGGGGACCCTCACGTATCAAATAGTTTCTCATGGCATTGGTTAGTAGCTCGCGATATGGGGCATACAGATGGCCACTATATATCGCATGCTTCATAGCCAATTCCTTTAACAATTGGATGGCCTCCTTAATGGAATGCCATGTTCTATTCTCAGTGGGCCGATCTCCTTCTGCGGGAAATTTGTCCCTGGCACCGTATGCACACTGAACCAGCAATGATGCATGTGTCAACATACCATCAGCAGCCAAGCCAGGTCCAATTTGCAGGACCTGTTGTATGGCATGATCGCTAGTGATCTGTATGAATTTCCCGGCATCCTGACTATCTAGTGTCACGTTATGACCTCCTTGATCGTACATCCGCACAAGCCAAGTTATGAGGTCCTCCCCGGTTTCTGTTGATACTGCCGTATTATGTCTGATACCTCTTGCTGCGTGTAATCCTCTACTGTGTCTACTCTTTCTGCACCGTCAGGTCCATGATAAACCTTACGCTGTGTAACAGGGTGAGCTGTCACCCTGTGAGGGTCCCTATCATCCCACTCCTCTCCAGGATCGCTACTATCCCAAATATTACCGTCCCACCTTTCAGGTTCCCAATTAGTCCCGCTTTGTAATACTGATTGTAACTTACTTTTGTTCAACTTACCACCCTTCCGCTTTACTTTGGCCCTAGCTACCTTAACCACAGCCTGTTGACCTACATCTTCATAACACTGGTTCTTTTTTAATAGCAATTTATTCTGACTCTGCAAGCACACAGTCTGTTCTACAGCTTCCTCTAACTGCTCGTGTGTCTTTCTGTATGCCTGTAATAACACCCATAATTTCTTATGCAACCTTTCTGTGTGTGAATTTGTTTTAACCTTTAAATTCTGCAATTTATTCAACACTTCACAAGGTTCTACTTTATCAAAGATTTCAGTGTTATCTGGGAGGTCAGTCCCAGACAAGACTTCCCTTGCTAATTCTTGATACGGCGTCCCACCCCAAACCACAAGGTTTTGTGGTCGTTTGTGTTTCTAAACATTTTCATAATACATTCAGTTATTGCTGACATTAATCAATAAATTCACAGTAACAATAATAATATGTATATACCTGTGCAATATCAATTAATTTCACCCCAAGGTGACAATTTTGGCTACGTCCACAAAATATCTGTTTATTTACACAGCTTTTATGGCTCATTTGAGGAATTAACAATTCAATTCTAATTAATCCAGAAATATATATTTATACTTCTTGACCGTGCAAGATACAACTATATATTATTTTATCTACAAAGGGGTTTCACTTTCGCTCCGGAGCTGACACTGGCTTTCTGCCACCCTTTGGTCATGGCTTTTCAGCTGGCAAAGGGCATAGGTGCGTCTATCAGCTCCGCTTATACACACAACACATTCAGTCAGAAATTGACAGTTTCTTTGCTCAAGTGATAAACAATTATGTATCCTGCCGCTCGACTACGCCAATAATGTTATGAGGTTCTTTTTTCAGGATATGTACTTATCATATATCACTTTACAGCAAGGAAACAACTGACACGTCACACAGGTTTTTTGCAATGCTTATGATAACAATAATGATTTTATTCTGCAATATAATTATAACAACGAAATACCACAAACCACTGTTCATGCTTATAACACTTTATGCAATTATAATACGTGTACAATTATCCTATCTCTATCTATCTATGCAGTTTTCAGTTACAGTTTAGCAATGAAAATTATAACTAAGTTGCCTGTGCAACCACCGATAACAATCTTATGTTATACTACTACTCAAACAATTCTAGCTAGTTTTAAACAAATAATACATCACCGTGATCATGTGTTGCATCATCCTATCCTGGGGCGCAATTGGAGAAGACATCTGGGCAGTCTTGGAACAGGAGAAAAAGGTGATCAACGGGAAACAACACTGAATGATGCGTCCATCGACAGGTCACAAGTCTCCTGATCAGATTGCCCACAGGTACCTCTCTTTATACTGTTCACTTACGTAACAGTTCTGGCGCAAATCCACAGACCCCGGGCCGCTCCCTGCAAGGTTGGCTAAGACCCAAAGCATCTGGCCAGTCTGCTTTAGCCTCACCCAAGCTTATCAGGGGCATACTAAGGTACTTTCCCTCACATGTTCCTAAGCGCAATGCTGTCATCTTTCATATTTTTGCTTAACATACAGGATAGCCTATAGTGATTTATAACACAGTAACTGAATCCTTTGAGGACGTGACAACTGATTCTAACGATAAATGTTTGGCCTCGGATTGCCTAGAGAGATTATATACTTAGTGCTAATCATACTTAGTTATACCCAATTATATAAGTAGTAGTTTCCACTCCTAGGCTTGTTGCCATACAAATATTAGCTGTCAGGTAGTATATTATAAACGTAGCCGTGTCAGTGTGATCTATGTGCTTGGTTACACGTTATCATAGTGATATCACACAGGCGTCTATTGAGCAATAGTTGCTATTCGCATCAATAATTGGTTACCAAAATGAACCTGCTGTAATCTTGCAACACAGTAGCTGCATTCCTTCAGGATATAACAATTGTAGCACAAAATATTTAGTTAGTTGTTGGGCTTGTATCCATTCAGATATTGCACTGTAAGTTTATGTATTATTATTATTATTATAATAATAAGCGTGACTATATAAGTCAAATATTTGTACTCAATTGCAGGTCACCAAAAGTAACATTGCCAAGTATCTACTGAACAGTGGCTACTGTATACAGAAATAGGTTAACTGACTAGATCAGATTGTGTCCCTTTTGAAAAAGCCCTTGCTGGTGAAACATGTTAAGGGAGAAACCGGAAGGGAATCCTGTATTTTAAATAAGTCAGCGATAGCCTATACTTTAATAAGATCTTCTATATAACAGTACCGTTATAATATGAGGTTTAGCCTCAATATAAAGATATAGATATGTAGAATAGGACTCTGCAAAGCTCAGTCCTTTTTACTGATTCAATACAGGTAGCCCTCAGTTTACGCCGGGGTTAGGTTCCAGAAGGAATGGTTGTAAATCGAAACCATTGTAAATTGAAACCCAGTTTATAATGTAAGTCAATGGGAAATGAGGGAGATAGGTTCCAGGCCCCTCTCAAAATTGTCATAAGTAACATCTAATACATTATTTTTAAAGCTTTGAAATGAAGACTTTAAATGCTAAACAGCATTATAAACCTAATAAAATAATCACACAACACAGACTTCACTTGCATTTTTATGCAAACAATTCTTTCTATGCATTTCAATCTGGAATGATTTATAGACAGGAAGATCTTGTTCCTTTGAAATCTGCTCGATATCTCAGGTCTGGTTAAACTGATTAATTTCAGCTTGCTTGGCTTTGCTGCAACACAAGCGGACAGCTCCACCTACTGGCTATTTTAATAAATGCACTGCTTCTCAATGCTTTTCAATAGCAGTCACATGACTGGAAAAAAAGGTTGTTATTCTGAAACGGTGTAAATATAATTTGTATATAATTTGGTCATAACTAAGGGACTCAGGGCACAGGTGTGTGTGCAAGTATGACGTATCTGAGGGATGCAAGGCACAGATAAGTCTACATGCGTGACATCTGAGGGACTCGTCACAGGTGATTGTACATGTGTAATGTGTCTGAGTGATGCAGGGCACAGGTAAGTGTGTTATGTATCTGAGAAACTAAGGGCACTGGTGAGTGTATGTGTGTGAAGTGTTTAAGGAATGCAGGGCACAGGTGAGTGTGTGTGACATGTCTGAGAAACGCAGGGCGCCTGTGAGTGTACATGTGTGATGTGTCTGAGCGACGCAAGGTAAAGGTTAGTGTATGACATTCAGATATTACAATTTATGTGTGCAGTGCTCAAAAGCTAAAATGTGACCATTTATTTATGTTCTATACAGGTGATATTGAGACTGAAGTCACACTTAATGCTGAACAAACAAATGATCTGTATGTAAAGAGTCAGCTGGGAGCTGTGAAGCAGGAAGTCATTGACAATATCAGTACAGGTGAGTGCACGTGTGTGATGTCTATGATACAGATCACCTGCCCTACAAGGCATATTAGTTTTATATTAAGGGAGACTCTTAGAGACCCTTTTTGCCCCCTTCCCATATAAAACAAATAGATGTCCCAGTTATTTGTAGTTGATTATGATATAATTTATGTAGGATTGAAATCCAAGTTAAAATATGAGAGCAAATGACTTCAGCACATGGGTGTTAAAGGGACATTATACACTAGATTATTCTTTGCATAAATGTTTTGTAGATGATCCATTTATGTAATCCATACAGTTTAAAAAAAGAAAAAAATGTATAGTATTGCTTATCTTTAAAGGGACACTGAACCCAAAAATTTTCTTTCGTGATTCAGATAGCAAGCAATTTTAAGCTACTTTCTAATTTACTCCTATTATCAATTTTTCTTTGTTCTCTTGCTATCTTTATATGAAAAAGAAGGCATCTAAGCTTTTTTCTTGGTTCAGCACTCTGGACAGCAGTTTTTGATTGGTGGATGAATTTATCCACCAATCAGCAAGGACAATCTAGGTAAATGGGCCGGCATCTAAACTTACATTCTTGCATTTCAAATAAAGATACCAAGAGAATGAAGACAATTTGATAATAGGAGTAAATTAGAAAGTTGCTTAAAATTTCATGCTCTATCTGAATCACAAAAGAAAAAAATTGGGTTCAGTGTCCCTTTAAATAACATTGTGCTTATTTTCAGACTCCTAACAAAGCCCCAAAGTTTTAGATGTATACTGATGTATACCTACTCCAGCTTGATCTTTTCATATGCAGAGGAATCTGGGGGGGGTCTGCTCTTTTGGCTATACAACCACTTTCAGTGGGTGTTCCAGCTAGCCTTTTCAACAGAGCTAAACTGGGATCTTCTAAGTATGTTTTTAAGCGGTTTTATACTGGATTTTTTAATCAGTATCTGTGTATATTATTCTTTATAATAGTGTCTATTACATGCAGTTATATGAAAATTGGTGTATACTTTCCCTTTAAAGGGTTAAACCTACTATCTTCCAGTGTGAAATTCTAGGTAATTTTTCCTCTTTTTATTAGAGAAAAAAAATCATGACTTTGATTAAATCCCTTACTATATCTGACGTCCGTCATATCACTGTGTTACATTCTCTTCCACAAGAAATACATGTTAAAGGGACAGTCTACACCAGAATTTTTATTGTTTTAAAAAGATAGATAATCCCTTTATTACCCATCCCCCAGTTTTGCATAACCAGCACAGTTATATTAATATATATTTTACCTCTGTGATTACCTTGTATCTAAGCCTCTGCAGACTGCCCCCTTATATCAGTGCTTTTGACAGACATACAGTTTAGCCAACCAGTGCAGACTCCTAAATAACTCCAAGGGAGGGAGCACAATGTTATCTATAAGACACACATGAACTAGTACTGTCTAACTGTGAAAAACTTTCAAAATTCTCTGAGCTTGGATGCGGTTTTCAACGGTTTAGAAATCAGTTTGAGCCTGCCTAGGTTTAGCTTTTCAAAAATATCACCAAGGGAACAAAGCAAATTTATTGATAAAAGTCAATTGGAAAGTTGTTTAAAATGGCATGACCTATCTGAATCATGAAAGTTTAATTTTGACTAGGCTGTCCCTTTAAGATAATTAAAAGGATACTAAACCCAATTTTTTTTCTTTTATGATTTAGATAGAATATGCAATTTTAAGCATATTTCTAATTCACTCCTATTATCAATTTTTCTTAGTTCTCTTGCTATTTTTTTTTTTTTTTTTAAGCAGGGATGTAAAGCTTAGGAGCCGGGCCATTTTTGGTTCAGAACCTGGGCAGCGCTTGCTTTATTGGAGGCTACATTTACATGAACATTACTGTGCTCAACTTGTAATATGAGCACAATTCAACCTGTGTGCAATTGTTTGGGTGCTACTTGTAATCTATCCCATTATCAGTATTGTTGAAAACTGTATTACCCTTGAAGGACCAGAGTGTTTTGTTCAAATCTTGCCCCAAGTAACAGGGACGTTTTAACATTTCTTATATCATTTAGAATCAGAAATACAGCCTTTTTATTTACTTATGAAAACTGTGTGCAGTATTGTGCATGTGTGTATATGATTTGTCTGAAACAAAACTTTATACATATATGACGTGCATCAGCAAAATGTATTTTTCTGTATTGTCCCCATGTCAGATATAGGGGCTGTTGGAATACTAGTGCTGTATTGTCCCCATGATAGGTACAGGGGCTATTGGAATACTAGTGCTGTATTGTTCCCATGTCAGGGATAGAGACTGTTGGAATACTAGTGCTGTATTGTCCCCATGTCAGGGATAGGGGATGTTGGAATACTAGTGCTGTATTGTCCCCATGTCAGGTATAGGGGATGTTGGAATACTAGTGCTGTTTTCTCCACATTTCAGGTATAGGGACTGGTGGGATACTAGTGCTGTATTGTCCTCATGTCAGGTATAGGGGCTGTTGGAATACTAGTGCTGTATTGTTCCCATGTCAGGGATAGAGACTGTTGGAATACTAGTGCTGTATTGTCCCCATGTCAGGGATAGGGGATGTTGGAATACTAGTGCTGTAATGTCCCCATGTCAGGTATAGGGGATGTTGGAATACTAGTGCTGTTTTCTCCACATTTCAGGTATAGGGACTGGTGGGATACTAGTGCTGTATTGTCCTCATGTCAGGTATAGGGGCTGTTGGAATACTAGTGCTGTATTGTCCCCATGTCCGGTATAGGGGCTGTTGGAATACCAGTGCTGTATTGTTCCTATTTCAGGTATAGTAACTGTTGGAATAGCAGTGCTGTATTGTCCCCATGTCAGGTATATGGGCTGTTGGGATACAAGTACTATATTGTCCCCACGTCAGGTATAGGTGATGTTTGAATACTTTTGCTGTATTGTTCCACTTGTTAGGTATAGGGGCTTTTAGAATACTAGTGCGTTATTTTTCCCATGTCAGGTATATGGGCTTTTGGAATACTAGTGCTGTATTGTCCCAATGTCAGGGATAGAGACCGGTAGGATAGTAGTGCTGTTTTATTCTGCTTTCAGGTAAAGGGGCTTTTGGAATACTAGTGCTCTATTGTCCCCATGTCAGGTATAGGGACTGTTGGAATACTACTGCTGTATTATCCCCATTTCAGGTATAGGGACTGGTGGAACATTAGTGCTGTATTGTCCTCATGTCAGGTATAGGGGCTGCTGGAATATTAGTGTTGTATTGTCCCCATGTCAGGTATAGGGGCTGTTTGAATACTAGTGCTGTATTTCACCGTCAGGAATAGGGACTGTTGCAATACTAGTGCTGTATTGTCCCCATGTCAGGTATAGGGGCTGTTGGAATACTGGTGCCGTATTGTACCATGTCAGGTATAGATGATGTTGGAATACTATTGCTGTATTGTTCCACTTGTTAGGTATAGGGGCTTTTAGAATACTAGTGGGTTATTGTTCCCATGTCAGGTATAGGGGCTTTTAGAATACTAGTGCTGTATTGTCCCAATGTCAGGGATAGTAGTGCTGTTTTATTCTGCTTTCAGGTAAAGGGGCTTTTGGAGTACTAGTGCTTTATTGTCCCCATGTCGGGTATAGGGACTGTTGGAATACTACTGCTGTATTATCCCCATTTCAGGTACAGGGACTGGTGGAATGTTAGTGTTGCATTGTCCTCATGTCAGGTATAGGGGCTGCTGGAATATTAGTGTTGTATTGTCCCCATGTGAGGAATAGGGACTGTTGCAATACTAGTGCTGTATTGTCCCCATGTCAGGTATAGGGGCTGTTGGAATACTGGTGCTGTATTGTACCATGTCAGGAATAGGGACTGTTGCAATACTAGTGCTGTTTTGTCCCCATGTCGGGTATAGGGGCTGTTGCAATACTAGTGCTGTATTGTCCCCATGTCAGGTATAGGGGATGTTGGAATACTAGTGCCGTTTTCTCCACATTTCAGGTATAGGGACTGTTGGAATACCAGTGCTGTATTGTCCCCATGTCAGGTATAGGGACTGTTGGAATACTAATGCTGTTATTATTTTGAAAACCCCACAAAAACACTTGCTTTATTACATGACACTGGATTTATTTTTATTTACTACTGTGCTAATGTCATTAGATGGAATGTTTTCTCTAGACCACTCGTTTTCAAACCTGTCCTCAGGCCTAACATTCCAGATTTTGAGGAGTACCTTGGGTGAGAGCAGGCTAAATAACCATGTTTACTAATTAGCAGATAATTTCACCTTGCTCTAGTTCAGATATCCTCAAAATCTGGCCTGTTAGGGAGGCCTGAGGACAAGTTTGAAAACCAGTGCTTTAGACTGACTGCCAGTGATGTAGGCTCAAGTAAATTTTTCATAAATCACACAATTTTATTTTAGTCTTATTTTAAAAAGAGAATATAAGAGACTTCTCTCAGCCCTTCTATTTTTTTTCAGGTAAAAATGATGCTGAGATTTCATGTAACATGGAAGACACAGAAAATCAGTGGCTAATAAATTTCACAGAAGCTGCAGAGCAGGAAATACTTGACAATATTAGTAGAGGTGAGTGTACGTGTTTGACGTGTCTGAGGGATGCAGGGCACAGGTGAGTGTATATATGTGTGTGTGTGTGTATATATATATATATATATATATTACATGTCTGAGGGACACAGGCCACAAGTGAGTGTATGTATATGGTGTTTCTGAGGGACGCAAGGCACAGGTTAGTGTACATGTTTCACATATCTAAGGGACTCAAGACACAGGTGAGTGTACATGTTTTAGGTATTTGAGGGGTGCAGAGCACAGGTGAGTGTACATATGTGACTTATCTGAGGGGTGCAGGGCACAGGTAAGTGTACATGTGTTACGTATTGAGTGGTGCAGGGTACATCTGAGTGTACGTAACAGAGGGACTCGGCTCAGGTGAGTGTACATGTGTAATGTGTCTGAGTGATGCAGGGTACAGGTAAGTGTGTTACGTATCTGAGAAACTCAGGGCACAGGTGAGTGTACGTGTGTGAAGTGTCTGAGGAATGCAGGGTACAGATAAGGGTATGTGTGTGGTGTGCCTGAGGGCTACAGGGAACAGGTGAGTGAGTGTGTGTGTGTGAAGTGTCTGAGAAACTAAGGGCATAGGTGAGTGTATGTGTGTGAAGTGTCTGAGAAACTAAGGGCATTGGTGAGTGTGAGTGTGTGTGTGAAGTGTCTGAGGAATGCAAGGCACAGGTGAGTGTGTGTCACATGTCTGAGAAATGCAGGGCATCTGTGAGTGTACATGTGTGATGTGTCTGAGGGACCCAACGTAAAGGTTAGTGTATGTGTGTGATAATCAGATTTTACAGTCTTCATATGCAGTGCTCAAAAGCAAAAATGTGACCATTTTTATATGATCTATACAGGTGATATTAAGACTGAACTCACATTTAATGCTGAACAAACAAATGTTCTGTATGTAAAGAGTCAGCTTGAAGCTGTGAAGCAGGAAGTCAGTGACCATATAAGTACAGGTGAGTACGCATGTGTTATGTGTGTAATGTCTATGATACAGATCACCTGCCCCACAAGACAAATTAGTTTTGTATTAGGGGGAGGGGGACTCTTAGAGCCCCTATCTGACCCGTTCCCATATAAAACAAATAGATATCCTAGGTATTTTTAGTTGATTATGATATAATTTATGATTGCGCCGTAGCAGGAGGAGGCTTTGCACAAGAATCCTCTTGTGCAATGTTAAATTTCAATGAGATCTATTTATTTTTAGAATTATAAATACATACAATAAAATTTAAAACAATAGAAATTGATTCTTAAAACAAATCTAACTGGTTGGCCAACCATACAGTGTGAATAAAATGATATAATATGTTTTCCAATCCCTGTTACTTAGTGTATTATACAAACATATCTGTATATGTTAATTTTTTAATTTTGGTTTAATTGCAGATATTTTTTATGGATTTGATATAGTGGACTTGTGAAGAAGTATGGTATCCACAAAGAATATTCGCAATATTAATTCTTAATTACCATATTTACCATATTCGTTTGTTTAAAGCTCATATGCTTGATAAAGGCTGTATTAATCGGCTGAAACGCGTTGCCTACTCCTTGCTACACTAAACATTTTCATAGTCCACTTTCGAAGTGGACCGCCAAGACTACATCAAACCACGGACCAAAAAATACGATTGAAAGATATTCTGAAGCGTTCAAGAACAACCTTCAAAGCACCTAGTCCTCCTTTTAAAGGACCGCCAAGAACAACTGAAATACCTTACCTAAAATTGGGCCTAAAGAAACCTGTGGACACCTGCAGATCGGATACTCTGAAACAAATAGAGTACGGATCTAGACAGAACACATTCGCAACAATTCAAGAGGTTTTGAAAACCTGAACCGGGCAAAAAGACCAGCCATCTGACGAAAGGATTAACGGTTAAAGCACACTACCACATTACCCCAGCATCTACTCCTTCAAGTGTGTGTAATCGCAGAGACAAACCAACTCGACATACTGAAACCACTACAACACCGGCAGCGGCTATCCCGGCTTCCGATCCACATTTATCACAGTAAAGATTGAATTGGGTACAAAAAGAAACTAGACCAGAAACAAAGTATCCCAAAAGAAACAACTGGTAAGATTTATTATACCTACACCAACTAAGGAAGTTAATGTGAAGGACAGATAACCAAAACTACTTAACAGTGACTTATAATCGCAACATATATAGCAATTAGACAAAAACGTGTTGCAGCACGCCCACACATACTATCCCCACGGAGGACTTAACAACAGCGCTTTTAACAAAAAGCAATTAACAATTACTCTAATGATCACGGCAGAAAGACTTTATTTTTCATAACTTATTATACAATTTTTACTGTATCACTTTTTATTTTTGTTTCACTTTTATTATTTGTTACTAATGTTGATACCATTGACGCTATTTTAATTATGTATGTTCAGCTTTAAACAAACGAATATGGTAAATATGGTAATTAAGAATTAATATTGCGAATATTCTTTGTGGATACCATACTTCTTCACAAGTCCACTATATCAAATCCATAAAAAATATCTGCAATTAAACCAAAATTCAAAAATTCAAATATACAGATATGTTTGTATAATACACTAAGTAACAGGGATTGGAAAACATATTATATCATTTTATGCACACTGTATCGTTGGCCAACCAGTTAGATTTGTTTTAAGAATCAATTTCTATTGTTTTAAATTTTATTGTATGTATTTATAATTCTAAAAATAAATAGATCTCATTGAATCCAACTACATGGTAAGACTATCTTTCCTTATTGGGTAATTAAGCACAAGCGCTTAAGAGTCTCATCCAATCCAGATTTTACCCCTACTTTGAAGTTTGTGAGATTACTTCTTCGAGACTCCCTAGCTTTTACCCCCACAGCGCATAGTTTATTAACCCAACACACCAATGTTAAATTTCATCCTGCAATGAAACCCCTCAAGTGGTGATTGCAGGCGGACAATTTGCGAACCTGTACATCTGGTGAACTTCTTGTGAAATGCTGCCTCCTGCAGATTGCGGCCAATCAGCAGGGGGTGTCAATCAACCAGATTGTATAGGATCGAGCAGATTGATGTCCGCAGCCTCAGAGGTGGCGGACCAGTTAAGGAGCAGCGGTCTTAAGACCGCTGCTTCATAACTGACGTTTCCGGCGAGCCTTAAGGCTTGCACGGAATCAGGAGCCATTCGGCCCTTGATAAATCTGCCCCTATTTGTAATATTTAATAAATATTATTTGTTAATATTGACCACAGATAACCGGATAACAGGAGCGACTATAATTGTTCAGTACTAAGTTTTGTGATGTCTAAGTTCTTTTCCATATGTATTTGGCTATACCCTCAGTCCTACTTACTGCATAAATAAGACACAATGGTTGAATTTTTATAGTTTAATAGCATAAATTAAATCAACAAACTGATCACAAAAACAATCACAAATTAGCACATTGGGTGTAACTATTTTACTAATATCTAGGACCAATCGCATGTTAGATATAACCACAAACAGCTTTATGTAAAAAGAAACAATAACGATACTTAATTCAGCAAATAGGAGATACAGATAAATCAGTGTAACTAGAGAAGGTTTACTGTTCTATAAAGTGAGTTGCAAATTAATTTATTGTATCACAGTTCTTTTTTCGAAATTGCAACTAATTTTCTATACATTATTTTACAACGCATTAGGATATCTTTTAGACAAAAACATTTGCCTTAATAGATTTACTAGCTCAATGCACAATTATTAAATCTGTATGGATATCCTTTAATAATAAGATATTATTCACTCAACTATACCCAGGGCAAAATTGATTGTTACATTTAATTTGTTTATTTTAACTACAATATAGGGATTAGACAATTATTTAATACTCCCACTAAGTACTGTTCTATGCAAACCAAATGAATATACTAACAGAGAAATAACCGTATTCTCTGTTAAGTAGTTTTTATCCTTTCTGCAAGAATACAAACTTACTTATACTACAAAGGTTTAAACAAACCACCATTCATTTGGTCTGATGTCCCAGATACTGAAATGTAAGTTACTTTAGGCAATATTAATTTTGTAAAGCAATTATACTTTACCAACCAGTAGTGAGGACCTTGGACAGGATAAAGCAGGCTCTGGTAATTGGTCAGGAATGGAGAAAATGAGTGAGTACCCTCCTGGTGTGATGGTACAGTATCTTGTAAATTGGGTGCCTTCTTATCCATAGTTTAGTTGACTCCTTATGCTAGAAATGTCCTTATTTCCACAAGGGCAGTCTAGTGTGTGTACATAGGGCTGTTCCCTCTTGATATTCCTCTACTTTTATACATTAACTATTTGTTTGGATTAGCATTTGCTTCTCCTGTCCTCTGGGTGTCATTATGTCCCCACCTATCCTTTTTTTTTTTTTTTTTGTTCTTATTTTTTTTTAGATTCTTAGTTTTGATACTATTTTGTATATCATAAATTGAATTAACATATATTTGGTCTATATATGTGCTTTTCTTTGTGTATCACACACACATTTCCTATATATTTATAAATCGTTGATTGGAGTAGCCATGTTAGTACAGTGATTTAGATAAAATAAATAACGAGTATTGCATTGAGTAATGGTACTTTTTTATTGGACTAACTATACATTTATAAGTTGACAAGCTTTTCGGAAAGTATTCCTTCCTTTTTCAAATCTGAAGGAAGGTTTACTTCCGAAAGCTTGTCAACTTATAAATGTATAGTTAGTCCAATAAAAAAGTATCATTGCTCAGTGCAATACTCTTGTTATTGTGTTATTTATAAATCCAAACGTGCTCGCACCTTTATGCATACATGCAGATTCCCATACAATATCGGTATTTATCAATACATATGCATACAATATCTGCACTTATATATACACATGCATACAACATCTGTACTTATATATATATATATATATATATATATATACATACACATGCATACAATAGCTGTTCTTATATATACACATGCAGATTCCCATACAATAGCTGTACTTGTATATATAAACACATGCATACAATAGACACCTTGATATATTTGTAGGTGATTCTGGATTTATACACATTTGGAAGTGCTTGGAATCAACACTATTACTATCATGGATGTTATTATTAAGTGATGCAAATACAGATGGATAATATAACAATTATCTATTCTAACTGATTATATTTATACTTGATGTTCATAAACACATGTATCCAGGATTGATTAGATTAGTAGTATCTTGCTAGCTAGAATAGTATTGCATTAGATTTAGTATCTACTTTAGCCAGGGAAATGACATATTTAGGCAGTCCTTGAAAATAAATAAAAATGTGTATGCTCTCCAAACATATGTCTGTGTATATGTATAACTTTTACAGGCCATTATTTGGCAGTACAATGGGTTTTACAGGTGGTCTTAACTTATCTATTCTGCTGTTGTAAAACTCACAGCCTCTTAGACTCTCTTATTGTTCAACATAGGCTGTCAGCAAACAGAACATATTTGTTTCTGGTTTCTGTTTAAAATATGTTGTTAAGGTTTCCAAAAATGGTCAGAGTTGCCTTTTAACTCCTTGCAATCATTTATGTTAAAATTAATTAAACTTTATTTCTTTCCTAAGATATGGTGAGTCCATGGCTTCATCAATTACTGTTGGGAATACCACTCCTGGCCAGCAGGAGGAGGCAAAGAGCACCACAAGCAAAGCTGTTAAGTATCACTTCCCTTCCCACAAACCCCAGTCATTCTCTTTGCCTTTGGTGCAAGGAGGAGGTGAAGTTTTGGTGTCTGAAGAAAATGCTTCGCTACAAGCAAGATTTTATTATTTTGAAAGCCAGAGTAGATTTGTTCTGAGCTTTCCTGTGTTCTGGGTATAGCTGTAGTCCACGTTAATCTCTTCAGTAGATTAGTGGTGGCTTTAAAGCAGTTAGGAACTTGTGAGATGGGCCTTGCTGCGTTTTCCTAACATTGTTGCTGCCCTTAGATAGAAAGCCAGAGTAGGTTTACTCTGTTCTCTCTTTTTTTTTTCTACAGGCCTCTGTGAGGAGTGGCATCCTCTTACGTCGGGTAAGCTGTCCTCCTTCCAGACGGCTAAATGCAAGTAAGTGCCTTTCTATCTTTTAGGTTGGAGATATGGCACTTAAGATTTTAAACTAACTGGCTGCATCGTTTTGGGACATATATATCCTTTTATGCAGGATATTTTGAAGGGCAGAGAGCAGAAACTGATTTGTGATAAGAGACAGGGATTATACTTTTTGTTGTTTAAAAGTTATTTCCCATTTTATTAACTGTGGGCTGTATGCTGCTTTGTTAAGTTCTGTTTAGACACGGATTTAACAGGTGTGCTAGTTTGCTCTCAGATTTATTTAGAGCGGGGTTGTTATTATCTTTGACAATGTATTTTAATGTTTGGAGGTGCAAACTTTGAGACCATATGAGGTTCATGCGCTGGTGTCTGATTGTACCCGGTAAGGGTTTATAGCAAACAGAGCTTTGTGCTCAATTGCGTTTCCATTAGCAGGGGAAATTCATGTCTGGTTGACATGTTTCCTTTATGGGGGAATGTAATTAGGATGTCAGGTGTCTGTAGAAACACTCAGACAAAACTAAAAAATCTGTGGCGCTAAGAAGACAGCTGAACTAATCACTATATGGCTGCTCTTGTTAAAATCCCAATTGAATATATATGGTTTAAAAGATATATACAGATTTTATTGGTTACAATTAATAGATGAATAGACACAAATACCTACAGACCCTATAAAAAATGGAGGTTTAAAAAGTAAAAGCAAACTTGATTGCAGGAATAAATGAGTACAAAATTCATATAAAAGATAACTACTAAAATACAATCATACAAAAATATAGCTCCTAGTTAAAATACAATAATACACAATAATATGCAGATGAACAAGATAAATCAAAATAAAAAACAGTGTAGTATACAAATAAAAGAAAAGCAAAGCACAAACACAGATGAAACGTAAGATCCTTCAAATGCTTAAAAGTCAATTAGTGTATTCCTCCAGCATTGCTCATCAATCCTAATGCAGGAGGGTATATGAGACAAGAAGAATGGCTTGTCAAAAGCAGACCAATAATTCAAGTAAGGTAAGACACTTTAGTACTTACACCGGATGGTGTCTGACAGCTCTCCTGGCCCCGGTCTCAGTTGCTGTGTTCTAACTGTTTCCTCCTCTCACAGCCTGGTTTCGATTAGGTAGAGCGGTGAATCAGTGTCACAGTTCCCGGAGGTTTATAGGTAGACAGTTCTGCTCGTTCCTATTGTTCCAGCGCAAATGTCTCTCCTAAGCGTGTATTGGCGCTTAGCTGTAATAACGCCGGTTGGCGTTCCTAGCACAGTCTGTATAGAGACAGTGTGTGTGGTCAGTGAGTACGGATCCTCAGAGGGATCAAAAGAAAGAGCAACGCGTTTCGGCTAGCATGCCTTTGTCAAGCCGGTTGACATGTTTCCGTTATTGCGCAACTCCTTTTTGGTAGGTGAGATGCTGAGAATTGCACGCTTTTTTTCTCTCTAGGACCTAGGACTAGTCCAGTAGCTTGCTAGGGTGGTACATGACATGCCTCTCCGTTTCTGTTCTAAGTTTAAACGAAGCAGCGTTCTCATGGCTGAAGAACATTATATCCTTCTCTGTGTGAGTTCGGCAGGGAGCTCTGCCTTCTTTTGGTCTGTGTTGTTGTTACTGATATATTCCTAGAGAGGATAGCTGTTCTTTTCAGGATCAATGGACTAAATGGGAGGCTTACATGGAAGTTTGTATTGCCACTGGGTCAAGTGCGGCATCTTATTGGTGTGACGTCTGGTTAGATTCCAATTTGAAGGAGATCGAGAACAGATTTAATGTTCTTAAGCTAGCCCGCGGGGCATTGTGGCTATATTCAGTGGATTTTCCTCTGAGTTCAAGCTTCTGGCGCTTCCTTGAAAGGATAAGACCTTGTTTGATCCTGCTTTGAAAGGAATATTTCTGACATTACAGGTGGAAAATAGACATAAAGGAGTTTGCCCCTAATCCGGGATCGGTTTCCAAGTGGGGGGGGACTAAATCTCTCTGTTTTTCTTCAAACATGGATACAAGATGTCCCAGATAGGCTGTGGACATAGTATCTCAGGTTTTCTACATAGAATTCATACCTTTTCTCCCAGAGACAGGTTCCACCTCTCAATTTATCTGCAGGCCAGATAACAGTGAGACATTTTTGAAGTGCGTTTGGGACCTCTCTTCCCTGTGAGTGTTAGCTCCAGTTCCTGTAAGGGAACAGGGTCTAGAATTCTATTCATTCCCGTTCGTGGTTCCCGAAAAGGAGGGAATTCTTCATCCTATGGTAAATCTAGTGTCAACACTTTTTCTCAGGGTACTGTCCTTTCAAGGTGGAAACCAGGGATTTCATTCATCCTTTGGTTCAAAAGGGTCAGTTCATGGTGGCCATAGACCTGGAGGACGTGTATTTTTTTCAAGTTCCTGAGTTTTGCCTGTATGTCAATCACTTTCAGCTTGTGACTCTTCCCTTTGGCCCTGCCACAGCTCCCAGAGGGTGCTATTTTGGCAGTGATCAGGTTTCTGGGAATTGCTGGGGTGCCCTTCCTGGATGACATAATTGTTCAGGCGTCTTCTTTCCAACAAGAAAACTCTCATACAGAGATCTTGTTGACTTTTCTCATTCCCACTGATGGGAAGTGAATGTGAAAATGAGTTCCCTTGTTCCAGCTACAGGGGTAGTTTTCTTAGGGACCATCTTAGTTTCACTATCTCTGAAAAGACGTCAGACGTCCGAAAATAGAGGATTCTTTCTTCTTCTTTCTTTCGGTACTCTTCTGTTTGGCCCTTCAGTGACTCAATGTATGGAGGTAATTGGTGTGATGGTTGTTTCTTTGTACAATCATCCCTTTGCTCGATTCCATTTTAGAGTCTGCTCTTATGCATGTTCAAATAGTAGACCGGGGATCTTGTGGCTCTGTGTCGGAGGATAAATCTAAATCTGTCGACAGGAGATTCTTCCCTGTGGATCAGAGAGGGGAATTAGTGGTAGATTGCTTGCTTAGCTTGTGAGAGGTAGCGGGATTGTCGCCCGCATTCCCCAGATTTTTTTTGTTTTCTCAGGAGCATCTGTCTTGGGGCACATGCTTCCGTAGACCTTCCTGAGTAATTGTGATATTCACAATCACTTTAAATGGTGAATACAAATTTATGACAAAAAATAAAGGTTTTGTTGCTCTTTTCTTATAATAAGCAAGAAGAAATTACTTGTTCAACTTGTTATATAAGGTGAGGCTTTAGTTTAGTAATTGAATTAATATATATGAAATTATATCTTGCAATAACACATAAGGAAATGTGGATAGTTACTGATATAAGAATGATATAACAAGGAGAACCACAGAGAAAATGAGAGTGATAAATGGTTTAAATCACTCAAACGGCAGTTCAATAATATCCAGGGTAAAGTTGTTGCTTTTATGTATAAGCAAGGTTTTCACGCACTCACACAAGCACACAATAAAATATGTACAGCCCAAACACACTCTCATATATCCCAAATACGTATCAAAAGTACTTTTCCAGATGACAGGTTAGTAAACGAAAGAGGCAATCGTATATAGGATTGATACATACATCATAAGGTAAGTATTTGTGCGTGGAGAGCGGTACTTAGCTTGTAACCAGGGCGGTTGAGGCAGCGTGGGTATGAGAGAGCTGAAAGGAGCTGACAGGCAGGTAGGTTGAGCTCCGGTAACCGCTCAGTGTGAGCGCGACTTCGGCGTCTGTAGTATGAAGTTCCGGTAAGCGTAGTAATCTGGCAGGCTGGTTCCGGTAGGGAGTAAAGGTAGCAACAGAATATGCAGCGCATATAGTAAGGATTGAGCTTAAAGACCTGAAAGACTAGTAAAGTCTAAGAGCAAAGTTATTTCACAGGAGACAAAGTGAACTGTGAAGGAACAACTTCAATTTTCAGGCCCAGAATGAGGCTAGAATGTGTCCTTAAATAGGAAGGAAGTACTTGAGAGGTGCAAATTTAAAGGTATATCACAGTAATAGTGAACACGGTCACTAGCCTGTTGGGTGGGCGACTATGGACTTGAGAGGAGTCTGCTCTTCCCATAACCATCTTGGAGTTGAAAACGATCTACAATGCCCTGATGGCTTGGCCTCAGTTGTCTTAACCGGGTTTTAAGGTTCTAGTTGAACAATTTCATCTCAGTGGTTTACATTAACCACCTGGGAGGAATCTGGAGTTCCTTTGTCATGGTTGGCGTGGATTGTTCGGTGGGTGGACACTCGCATTCATTTATTCACTTTTCACATTTCAGGAGTGAATACTGGGAGCGGACTTCTTGAGCAGTCAGATTTTTCATCCCAGGGAATGGGCGCTTCTCCCGGAGATGTTCTCCAGGTGAACCCTCAAATGGGGGGGGGGTGCTGGAGTTCGAGATGGCAGTACGCCAAGCTTCCAAGTTATGTTAAAGGTCAAGAGATCAGCAGGCTGCTCTGTTAAATACCTTGGCAGTTCTGTGGGATTTCAGTCTGACATCCCTGTTCCTCAGTTTGCTCTCCTTCCACGAGTCATTGCTCGTATCAAATGGGAGTGAGCATCGGTATTTTAATAGTTCCTGCATAGTCTCGCAGCATCTGGTATACAGACCTACCGGAGATGTATTTCTTCCACCTTGGTGGTTGTTTCTGAGGAAGGACCCCAGAGGCAGAACTTTTTTCACTTTCTGCAATGAGATTTTTTTTAATGAATCTTTTTCTGCAGGTCATTTTGAAATGAAATTCGATTTTAAAATAGGCATTTACACTAACGCACCATCTAAATTGCAATGTGTTGATTAACTGGAGAGTAAAGCAGTTTTTTTTTAAGTTTTATAATATATTGCAATGCAAATTAGCTGCCGAAAAAAAAATAGTGTTATGTTTTTAAAATGTCTCATTTTTTTTCCTTTGCTTTTGATCTAACATTACATAATTAGAAGGTTAAATGAAATAAAAAGGTTCATTGCTCACATTAACTTCTTAAATTCAGGAGTAAGAGCTTTGCAAACTATCAGCTAGATTTGGAGTTTGGCGGCCAAGGGGGTGCGTTAGCTACGCGGGCTTTTTTCTGGCCGCACCATAAAAATAACTCTGGTATCGAGAGTCCAAAAAAATGCTGCGTTAGGCTCCAAAAAAGGAGCGTAGAGCATTTTTACCGCAAATGCAACTCTCGATACCAGAGTTGCTTACGGACGCGGCCAGCCTCAAAAACGTGCTCGTGCACGATATCCCCATAGGAAACAATGGGGCTGTTTGAGCTGAAAAAAAGCCGCGTTCAGCTCCTAACGCAGCCCCATTGTTTCCTATGCGGAAACACTTCCTACGTCTGCACCGAACACCCTAACATGTACCCCGAGTCTAAACACCCCTAATCTGCCGCCCCCGCTATCGCTGACCCCTGCATTATATTATTAACCCCTAATCTGCCGCTCCGTAAACCGCCGCTACTTACATTATCCCTATGTACCCCTAATCTGCTGCCCCTAACACCGCCGACCCCTATATTATATTTATTAACCCCTAATCTGCCCCCCTCAACGTCGCCTCCACCTGCCTACACTTATTAACCCCTAATCTGCCGAGCGGACCGCACCGCTACTATAATAAAGGTATTAACCCCTAATCCGCCTCACTAACCCTATCATAAATAGTATTAACCCCTAATCTGCCCTCCCTAACATCGCCAACACCTAACTTCAATTATTAACCCCTAATCTTCCGACCGGAGCTCACCGCTACTATAATAAATGTATTAACCCCTAAAGCTAAGTCTAACCCTAACACTAACACCCCCCTAAGTTAAATATAATTTAAATCTAACGAAATTAATTAACTCTTATTAAATAAATTATTCCTATTTAAAGCTAAATACTTACCTGTAAAATAAATCCTAATATAGCTACAATATAAATTATAATTACATTGTAGCTATTTTAGGATTAATATTTATTTTACAGGCAACTTTGTAATTATTTTAACCAGGTACAATAGCTATTAAATAGTTAAGAACTATTTAATAGTTACCTAGTTAAAATAATAACAAAATTACCTGTAAAATAAATCCTAACCTAAGTTCTAATTAAACCTAACACTACACTATCAATAAATTAATTAAATAAAATACTTACAATAAAACCTAACACTACACTATCAATAAATAAATTAAATACAATTCCTACAAATAACTACAATGAAATAAACTAACTAAAGTACAAAAAATAAAAAAGAACTAAGTTACAAAAAATAAAAAAATATTTACAAACATCAGAAAAATATTACAACAATTTTAAACTAATTACACCTACTCTAAGCCCCCTCATAAAATAACAAAGACCCCCAAAATAAAAAAATGCCCTACCCTATTCTAAATTAATAAAGTTAAAAGCTCTTTTACCTTACCAGCCCTGAACAGGGCCCTTTGCGGGGCATGCCCCAAGAAATTCAGCTCTTTTGCCTGTAAAAAAACATACAATACCCCCCCCCCAACATTACAACCCACCACCCACATACCCCTAATCTAACCCAAACCCCCCTTAAATAAACCTAACACTAAGCCCCTGAAGATCTTCCTACCTTGTCTTCACCTCACCAGGTATCACCGATCCGTCCTGGCTCCAAAATCTTCATCCAACCCAAGCGGGGGTTGGCGATCCATCATCCGGTGCTGAAGAGGTCCAGAAGAGGCTCCAAAGTCTTTCTCCTATCCGGCAAGAAGAGGACATCCGGACCGGCAAACATCTTCATCCAATCGGCATCTTCTATCTTCTTCCATCCGGTGCGGAGCGGGTCCATCTCGGAACAGCCAATAGAATGCAAGCTCAATCTGATTGGCTGATTGGATCAGCCAATCGGATTGAACTTGATTCTGATTGGCTGATTCCATCAGCCAATCAGAATATTCCTACCTTAATTCCGATTGGCTGATAGAATCCTATCAGCCAATCGGAATTCGAGGGACGCCATCTTGGATGACGTCCCTTAAAGGAACCGTCATTCGTCGGGAGACGCCGGAAGAAGAGGATGGATCCGCGTCGGCTGCTTCAAGATGGACCCGCTCCGCACCAGATGGAAGAAGATAGAAGATGCCGCTTGGATGAAGATGTTTGCCGGTCCGGATGTCCTCTTCTTGCCAGATAGGAGGAAGACTTTGGAGCCTCTTCTGGACCTCTTCAGCACCGGATGATGGATCGCCAACCCCCGCTTGGGTTGGATGAAGATTTTGGAGCCAGGACGGATCGGTGATACCTGGTGAGGTGAAGACAAGGTAGGAAGATCTTCAGGGGCTTAGTGTTAGGTTTATTTAAGGGGGGTTTGGGTTAGATTAGGGGTATGTAGGTGGTGGGTTGTAATGTTGGGGGGGGGGTATTGTATGTTTTTTTTACAGGCAAAAGAGCTGAATTTCTTGGGGCATGCCCCGCAAAGGGCCCTGTTCAGGGCTGGTAAGGTAAAAGAGCTTTTAACTTTATTAATTTAGAATAGGGTAGGGCATTTTTTTATTTTGGGGGTCTTTGTTATTTTATTAGGGGGCTTAGAGTAGGTGTAATTAGTTTAAAATTGTTGTAATATTTTTCTGATGTTTGTAAATATTTTTTTATTTTTTGTAACTTAGTTCTTTTTTATTTTTTGTACTTTAGTTAGTTTATTTCATTGTAGTTATTTGTAGATATTGTATTTAATTTATTTATTGATAGTGTAGTGTTAGGTTTTATTGTAGGTATTGTATTTAATTAATTTATTGATAGTGTAGTGTTAGGTTTAATTAGAACTTAGGTTAGGATTTATTTTACAGGTAATTTTGTTATTATTTTAACTAGGTAACTATTAAATAGTTCTTAACTATTTAATAGCTATTGTACCTGGTTAAAATAATTACAAAGTTGCCTGTAAAATAAATATTAATCCTAAAATAGCTACAATGTAATTATAATTTATATTGTAGCTATATTAGGATTTATTTTACAGGTAAGTATTTAGCTTTAAATAGGAATAATTTATTTAATAAGAGTTAATTAATTTCGTTAGATTTAAATTATATTTAACTTAGGGGGGTGTTAGTGTTAGGGTTAGACTTAGCTTTAGGGGTTAATACATTTATTATAGTAGCGGTGAGCTCTGGTCGGAAGATTAGGGGTTAATAATTGAAGTTAGGTGTCGGCGATGTTAGGGAGGGCAGATTAGGGGTTAATACTATTTATGATAGGGTTAGTGAGGCGGATTAGGGGTTAATCAGTGTAGGCAGGTGGAGGCGACGTTGAGGGGGGCAGATTAGGGGTTAATAAATATAATATAGGGGTCGGCGGTGTTAGGGGGAGCAGATTAGGGGTACATAGCTATAATGTAGGTGGCGGCGCTTTGCGGTCGGCAGATTAGGGGTTAATTATTGTAAGTAGCTGGCGGCGACGTTGTGGGGGGCAGGTTAGGGGTTAATAAATATAATACAGGGGTCGGCGGTGTTAGGGGCAGCAGATTAGGGGTACATATGGATAACTTAGCTGGCGGCGCTTTGCGGTCGGCAGATTAGGGGTTAAAAAAATTTCGAGTGGCGGCGATGTGGGGGGACCTCAGTTTAGGGGTACATAGGTAGTTTATGGGTGTTAGTGTACTTTAGGGTACAGTAGTTAAGAGCTTTATGAACCGGCGTTAGCCCAGAAAGCTCTTAACTCCTGCTTTTTTTCTGCGGCTGGAGTTTTGTCGTTAGAGCTCTAACGCTCACTTCAGAAACGACTCTAAATACCGGAGTTAGGAAGATCCCATTGAAAAGATAGGATACGCAATTGACGTAAGGGGATCTGCGGTATGGAAAAGTCGCGGCTGAAAAGTGAGCGTTAGACCCTATTTTCAGTGACTCCAAATACCGGCGGTAGCCTAAAACCAGCGTTAGGAGCCTCTAACGCTGGTTTTCACGGCTACCGCCAAACTCTAAATCTAGGCCTATGAGAGGTTAGGGGGCAAGGTTAAATTTAAAAAAAAATAATTATATATATATATATATATATATATATATATATATATATATATATATATATAAAACTAATGCAGGGACATGGCAGATTTTATAATTTTACTACTAAAAATTGCCATGTTATGTGCCTGCATCATTTGCTGCATTAGTTGTCATTAAAAGTATGGCATGTGTCTGCAGGAATATTTTTTTTGTTTGTTTACAAATAAAAGGAGAAGGCTTTCTATCATCTTAGACAATTATAACCTAGTTTATGGCTTCATTTATTAATTTACATCGGTAATTCACACAAGGTGTCATCTGCTAGGGTAATGTAAAGTAATAAAATAAATTAGGGCTGATGTGTCTAATAATTTGTGTACTATTATGAAAACAGTTTAAATGTGTGCTCCATAAGAAGCTCCTAAATGAACAAACAAAAGTTTGTTATATGGTAAATGTTAAATACAGAAAAACTTGTGAGCAACCAATGTGGACACTGGTATCTTTTTAGTTCATAGTTATTGGGGTATGACAAACATATATAAATAATTATTCAATTACATTTTAAAAAAAGATTCCAAAGCAAAACGGAACTGAAAACCACTGCTTTCAATATGTGACAGACGTATAATGTGTTAAAAACACTAGTCGCTAAACAGTACAAGCAGCATGACATTTTCAAAAAGCTAATTTTTAACATTTGTAGCCTGATAATAGACTGATATAACAGCAAAAAAAAACGCAGTAACAAACATCTCATAGAAGCTCAACATAACCCTTTTTTAATAAGAGCCTCACCGTTCAACGGACACTGTTTATTTGTAGTGAGGGCTGTTAAGCTATAAATCAAGCCTCGGCAGGATTATAGGAAGTAGCCACTCTGACAGTCCCTCCCGCACTGAAAAAGGCTTAGCAGCAGTACCGCGCACCACACACTAACCAGCCCTCCTCCACAGCTACAAAACAAAAGCAAAGGATGTTAACCCCATGGCTTCCAAAACAGCTGCAGTGTATTGCACAGAAATACATTGCAGCGATCTTTGTTAGCCATAGGATGGGGGTTAGAAGGTAAGCAGTGCAGCCACTGTGATCAGATATGCACTGTGAAGCATGCAGAGGTGAGAAGGAACGGACACGCAGTTGTTCAATGTAAAGTAATTTTACAGTGCACAAAGAGGAACGCTCAATTCTGTGCTCTGCACCTGTAATGTTAGGCTCAATCTTTCTGTAGGCAGGTTGCATTTTCTGCGATGACATTGCAGATCGCAGTATGTTCTGCCTTGGGGGGAAGGACCTTCTAATTCAGGGTCCATTCTTTCATCGAACTTTCGTTTTCTCTGAAGCTTTCTGTTTGGAGATTGAATGCTTAGTTCTGTCTAAGTGTGTTTTTTCTGAATCGGTCATTGGACCATGATTCAGGCTCGCAAGCCTATTACTGGTCATTTTTACCATAAGGTATGGCGTAATTTTCCTGATTGGTGTGAATCCCAGGACAACTCTTTGAAGTAGGGTCAGGATTCCTAGGGGTTTTGCCCTTTCTCTGGGAAGGTCTGGAGGATGGTTTTTCAGTCAGTTCTCTGAAGGGTAAGATTTCTGCGTTATATTTTTTTACACAAGGTTCTGGCGGATGTGCCAGGCTTGTAATCTTTTTGTCAGACCCTGGTTAGTATCAGGCCTGTGTTTAAGTCTGCTGCTCCTCTTGGAGTTTTAACCTTGGTTTTAAGGTTTTGCAGCAGGCTCAGTTTGAGCCATGGCATTCCATAGATTTTATAGACAGCTGCCAGTACCCAAGATGGCGGCAAATAGGTAGAGGGGGGGTTTGAGAGCTGTTTGGGGGGGATCAGGGAGGTTGGGGGCTAAGGGGGGATACAACTAAGAATTTTATTTATAATTTTTTTTAAAAATTCTATTAAAAAAAAGCCTTTTGGGGGGCGGAGCCAAGCCGTGCTGGGACATGGTTGCCTTTTAGTGAAGCTCCGTAGTTGTTGCCGCTCAACTAATAGGAGGTGATATGGCGGAGACCCTAATTCCTATTAACTAACCTTCCTAACTACACTGAGGAGACCAGGAGCAACTTTGAACCCCTTCTTTACTTTATTTCCTCCCCCTCCTCTGCTCAAACAGAACAGGCCTCTACTCGCAACGAAGGTCCGGTCGCCATCTTGGACCGGGCCTTACACAACACGCGGCACTCTGGGCGGCGGCTCTCTTCTAACAAGCCCTAACATAAACGCTACAACTAGAAAGCCTACAACCCGTGCCTGGGAGTTCACCTGACAGGACCTACCGGGCTGGGAGACGCAGCTCTAGGCTGCCGCGGACATCAGCGGTCGTTCCAGCCACGCTATCTCTGCACTGCATGTGAAGGGCTCAGGAGACAACGGAGGTAGCTTGACACAACAGGAGCCCCCGCACAGGTGAGAGAGCATTGGCCCCTGATCTTTATACAATTGTCATGGCATATGGACACAGAGGCAGAACCCTTAAAGGCGCAGCTACACAAAAGGGGCTGAGAAAGAAAGAGCTCCCTGCCCTCTGTATACTGCATAATAAGAGCATAACTATAACAGCCCTAAGTTACAATCAGGGTTTTAAACATTGAAAGCCAGATTGCAGGAATAACTGACAGTATAATCCTAAGCACTAAAACAATATAGATAAAAACAAAAAGAGGCTAGTAAAGCTGCCCTCCAACCACCATCAATAGTGCTTTATTTCTGAGGCTGCATTATTTTTTTTTTTTTACTAAGTGGAGGCCTGTCAGATCCTGACTTAAATACGGTGGCACATCACTTCATGTAGGGCCACCTAAAATATAAAAAGGCCGAGTTCCCTAAGGGCCAGTGCAGGACTATCATAGATAATACCCTTATTCAGAAGTGACAAGGAGGGAAGGGATCTCAGAGGGCCCTGCATTAACACCATTAAGGGTTAACACGATGTCCCAACGCAAAGGACCTAAACCAGACAAGGGCAGTAAGTTAACAATATCTACTCCTTCAGTGTCCACCTTTTTTCAGCCCTCAGATCCCAACTCATTAGAGACTTCCCAATCTCAAGAGCAGCTTCTCCCGGAGATGCAATCAGAGTACATGCCTTCGCAATACAAATCTCTGCTAGCTCTGCCATCACAAATAGCAGATCTCCCCTCCAAATCGGATTTCGAATCGTTAAAATCCTTCATAAAAGGAGAAATGAGAGACTTAAAGAAAGACTTAAATGATATGAGCTCCAGGATAGATTACATAGAGGAGGGCCAGGAGACGCTTAATTCCATGGTTAGTACAAATACACAACAGCTATCCATACAAGATGCCATGGTACAGTCCCTACAGGAAAAATTAGAGGATCTTGATAACCGTGGGAGGCGGAACAACATTAGGATCAGAGGCATTCCCGAAGAGATCTCCCAAGAGCAGTTAAAACCGTATGTTAAAGATCTGTTTCACTCCTTAAACCCCAGATCACCCTCTTTACAAAACGACGACATTGAATCGATTCATAGAGCACTTAGACCCCCTTCTAAACCTCCCGCTCCTCCTAGAGATGTGATTATGAGGTTCTTAAGATTCACTACCAAAGAAGAAATTTGGCAGGCAGCAAGATTAAGAAGATCCATAACATTCAAGGACCATACCTTACAAATATTCCAGGACCTCTGTCCACAAACCATACAGAGGAGGAAAGAAGTCAGATTTCTCACTAAGGCCCTACAAGACCACAACATTAGATATCGTTGGGGATTCCCCTTCAGCTTGATCATCAACCACAGCGGCTCTCAGATCATCTACAAAACCTTCCATGACCTGGATAATGTGTCAAAGAAATTGAACATCACCATTGTTCCTCCAGCCGATGACGTCTTAGAGACCTCAGCAAAGCATTCGGACAATGCACAAGATCCCCCTAGGGAGCAACGACCTCAATGGAACAAGGCTCATCCCAAAAGAAGGAAAACTGACACTCCTCCCTCAGGTCCCCCTTGACCACAAGGCTCCTAATGTTTACCACAACTGACAATTTGTGTCAGGACACTATATCTCCAATACTGGAACGGCATGGTCTTGCTAGGGGATTATCCCTGGCCTTCTTCTCCTTGGACTGTTCCTGGACTTGGGTGATGGGGTAAGACATTAAAAATGCCAAACAGCTGTTGGTTTAGTTGATGAGTTGTCATTGTTATAACCCTGTTTTTCAGTGTTGTTCATTATTTCTAATTTTCTACAAATCTC
This sequence comes from Bombina bombina, assembly GCF_027579735.1. Lineage (NCBI taxonomy): Eukaryota > Metazoa > Chordata > Amphibia > Anura > Bombinatoridae > Bombina > Bombina bombina. The sequence continues at coordinate 871,646,077 of NC_069502.1, read as the reverse complement.
AAAGCTAGAATTATGGACACTGAGCAACCCGAAGTCCAATGTTTGCTAAATATGTATTGCTGGAAACAGTCAATGTTATTATCATGCACTAGTGAAACCATGAAAATGTGTAACACAATTTGAGATCCACTCCACCAACATCTTTCATTTCATCCCCTCTCCAATACCTTCTCCCGCATCCTTCTCTCTTCCATTCCCTCCCCTCTCCCCTCCTCTCCCCTCGCTCCTTTACTCCCCTCATAGGTCTCCACCAGAAACCCTTAATAACTTATGTATAGTAATCAAGAGCATTATGCAACACCATTTACTCCCCGACCAAGGTGTATAACTTTAAAAATACACTTCATGTTGGAATAGTTTATAGTTTTTGTTTCTTTTACATTACTATGGTCACATTTGCTGTCTATGTGATGTCTCATGCTTTTAATTTAATATTGCTCATAACTACCTTGAACTGTGAAGCTGAACTGTACTTGTTGTTTGTAACTTCCTATATGCCATTATGTACCAATTTTGACAGATAGGTCTAATCTTAAAATCCTCTCTCATAATGTCAAGGGGTTTAATATTCCACAAAAAAGAACCATTGTATTTAGAGATTACAAAAGGCTTGGGTGCGATATTGTGATGCTGCAGGAGACCCATTTTAAAAGGGGGCGAGAACCCCGCGCTTCATTTAAGAAATTTGGTACAGCTTATTTTTCTTCTAATAGTTCTAAGCATAATGGAGTATGTACAATGATTGGCAGTAATCTCCCTTTTCAGGTGACATCAGTCAACAAAGACAAAATGGGTTGATATCTTATTATTTCTGGGCTATTGAACCATAAACCTATAACCCTAGCTAACATTTATGCTCCTAGTCTAGATGCCCCCAGTTTCTTTCACCAGTTCTGCAACAAGCTTTTAGAGTCTCCTGGAGGTAGTTTGGTGGTAGGTGGCGATTTTAATGTTGCCCTAGATCCTACCATGGACTGTTCTGCCGGAAAGTCATCAGTTCCCAACAAGACCTTGAAATTTATTAGATCCAAATTATCTACTCTGGCCATCCATGACATCTGGCGACTCCACCACCCAGACACAAGAGATTTTACTTTTTATTCTCATCCACATCAAAATTATTCCAGAATAGACTATATGCTGACAGATGTAACTACTTTAGCACATGCCCGACACTCAGAAATATACCCCATAACATGGTCAGACCATGCCACGGTTAGTTGTACATTTGATTTTCCTGTGCACACCCCCCAAGCAAGATCATGGAGGCTAGATGAATCCCTTCTGAAGGACCCATTAATACGGATTCAATTAACTAAGTCTATAGAAGACTATTTTAAACTAAATAACACTCCTGACATATGCCCGCAGCACATCTGGAATGCCCACAAGTGCGTACTCAGAGGTGAGCTAATTGCTTTAAAAGCAGCCAAAACAAAACAACAGCAATATTACTTAACCTCCCTACTTACTGATTTAAATAAACTCCAAGAAATACATAAACTATTTCCAAAAGATCGATCCCTCCTGGAAAGCCTAGAACATAAACGACTACAGCTTAACTGTTTTCTGGGGAATGAGGCCAAGCGCAACGCGCTTTTCCTTAAAAAAACATACTACGAAGGTGCCAACAAACAAGGGAAACTCCTAGCTAGACAGCTCAGGAAAAAAACTCAGCAGGTATATGTTACATATTAAGGACGACAGGGGGAATGATTGGCATACGTCAAAAGACATAGCAGACAGTTTTAGACAATACTACAACTCATTATACAACTTGACCACTGACACACCCCCCCCAACAAATGTGACCATACAAAACTACCTGTCACAATTACATTTACCCCAAATTAGTGATGAACAGAGAACCAACTTGGATGCACCCTTTACAACCGAAGAGATCAAACTAGCGATTAAGTCATTGAAATTGGGGAAATCTCCAGGCCCAGATGGATTTAGCAACATTTACTATACAACTTTTAAAGACCTTCTGTTACCACATCTCCAGGCATATTTTCAAAGTATAGATCAGGATAAACCCTTTTCCCCCTCAGCCCTACAAGCCAATATAACACTAATTCCGAAACCAAACAAATCTAACATATCAATCTCAAACTTTAGACCGATTTCCCTTCTGAACACCGATATAAAGATTTTCGCCAAACTCATAGCCAACAGACTCAATTTAATTTTACCCAAAATTATACATCAGGACCCGGTTGGTTTTGTTCCTTGTCGCGAGGCAAGAGACAATACAGTGCGCAACTTGCATCTGTTGTGGCATGCTAAAGCGAAACATATCCCCTCACTCTGGATTTCCACAGATGCTGAAAAGGCCTTCGACAGAGTCAGATGGCCTTTTCTAGAGGCAACACTACGGGCCTTCGGGTTCAGCGATAAAACACTGCACAGAATCTTTGCGCTTTATAACAAACCAAGTGCTAGAATTGCCCTTAATGGAGTCCTATCGCGCCCGCTCCAGATTACTAATGGCACCAGACAAGGCTGCCCCTTGTCTCCCTTACTTTTCACGTGTCTTATTGAAACCTTAGCGACCAAAATTAGATTAAATAAAAATATCCAAGGTTTGAGAGTGGAGGGAGAAGAGTATAAGATGTCACTCTTCGCGCACAACATCCGTTTTTCCTTAACAGAGACAGCTGAAACTATCCCTCACCTACTAGAAGAATTAGATGTATTCCGTAACCTTTCTAATTTTAAAATTAATCAAAGTAAATCTGAAATGCTAGGTGTAGCATTGACCCCCCATTGGAAGCCATGATTACTAAAATATGCCCGTTCAAATGGAATAAAGATTCCTTAAGATACTTGGGAATACAATTAGCAGATACCTTCGAGGCGTTGTTCAATTTATACTACGTTTCAATAAAAAACACTCTAACGCGAGACCTCTCTTCCTGGACTAGGAAACATTTGTCCTGGCTGGGGAGGATCAACACAATCAAAATGAACATTTTTCCACGATTATTGTACATCATGCAGACCCTTCCCATACAGCTTCCCAATACATACTTACTGCAGATGCAACGGTTGTTTAGATCGTTCATTTGGAACAGGCGTCCCCCTAGGATAAATCACCTCATAATGTCACGCCCAACAACTCAAGGGGGATTGGGAGTCCCGGACATTGATTCATATCGGAGGTCCATATTTCTCCAGAGAATTCTTGATTGGAGGATACATGGGGACCACAAGAGATGGATCTCTTTAGAGGAGAACCTAAGTGCTGGCTTTAACCTTTCCTCTGTCTGTTGGAACCCAAAATTCCACTCATTTTATAAACAAATTCGTAATCCGATCACACAAGAAACATTGAGAATTTGGGATTCTTCCAACAAGATACATCCATATCTATCCTCTTGTCCGGGCCCATTAACATCAATTATTCATAATAGTGAGTTTTCCCTGCTACCTTTACTTAGGAATACAGAGATACAAATTAAAGATAAGGAGGTCCTGATCATGTCACTCACTAATAATGACCAGATGAGTTCACAAGAACAATTAGTGGAAGCTGGACACAGCTGGGCTAGCAATTGGTTTACCTACAGGAGAACACACCATTATATCATAACGCATCAACAGTACATAAATATGTCACGAACACTAACCAACATTGAGAAATTATATATATCTTCGCCTCCAGTTAAGCATAGCCTTTCCCATATCTATAATATCATCACCCAGTTGCCACCAGGCAATTTACCACGCTCTATTGAGATGTGGGAGAGGGAACTGGGGGTTATTATTACACCTCAAATAGCGACAAACATTTTTCACAATACCAAATCCGCCTCCACATCGGCATCCATCAAAGAAATAAATTATAAAATACTTCATTTCTGGTATTTGACCCCCAAGAGGATGCATAAACTATTTCCACAGACTAATAACCGTTGCTGGCGATGTGGACATGTTGGAAGTGGCATGAGCCATATGTGGTGGTGGTGGTGTTCCCAGATAAATACGCTATGGCAAATTATAATTCTCAAGATAGAACACATTTTTCAAACCATTCTTCCACTGGACCCTCTTATATGGTTGTTAAACAAATTACCCCAATCCCACTTTAAACAATTACTAAAAATTATGACGAACAGTTTAAAAGTTTTGATAGCTCAAAACTGGAGATCATCAGAGATCCCTTCCCTGAATTTATGGTGCAGCAAGGTCACAGACCTGATCGAATTAGAGGAGTATGGTTCTTACCTACATGATAAACGGGAGCAATTCATCGAATTGCAAATAACATGGGAAAATTATATTAAAAACACAAAGTTCTAGCCTATACCACTTGACAATATCTAGAGTCATAAGGACTGACAACCACATTGATCTGGTTCACATATGAGTACAGTTTATGAATCATTTTTAAGGTAGTGCTATGTATATGCTGAGATGAGCACTGAGACGTTATTGTTAGTTTCGAATTGTTTTTAAAAAGAAAAAGGTTAAAACAAGAATCCAGGATGCGTGATTTCTTACTTTGAAATTTCTAAACATTGGGATGTTTTGTCCTCCCCTGTAAGGATGACCTAATGTTTGTCATTACTGTATTCTTGCTTGCTTGTTTTGTCAATCTCTCTGTATTTTGGATTCTTAATAAAAATGATTTGGGAAAAAAAAAAAAAAGCCTTTTATTTTAGTGCTGGCAGACTTTCTGCCAGTACTTAAGATGGCAGTGACAATTGTGAGGTAGGGGAGGGAAGAGAGGGATCAGGGGGTGGGATGTGTTAGGTGGCAAGCTGATCTCTACACTAAAGCTAAAATTAACCATACAAGCTACCTAATTAACCCCTTCACTGCTGGGCGTAATACAAGTGTGGTGCGCAGCGGCATTTAGCGGCCTTCTAATTACCAAAAAGTAATCCCAAAACCATAAATGTCTGCTATTTCTGAACAAAGGGGATCCCAGAGAAGCATTTACAACCATTTGTGCCATAATTGCACAAGCTGTTTTTTTTTTATTTATGTTTTCTTTTTATTTTCAATTCAAATCAACCGGTATACATATGTAAGGTCAACAGTTTACAATCATGGCTGGATAAATAAATCATTAAAAGATCAATGTTAGGCTGAGTATAGCATAGTAATTGTCATGAGTATAGTCCTTGTTGTAAGATTATACCATAGTCCAATGTCCTTTAATTAATCCATCGTGTGCTGTGGCTTTAGAGCTCTTGTGATTAGGAAGAGTTAGAGTTCAGCAGGTGTAGAGGAGCTCCTGTTGTTTCAAAGATAGGACTAATGGTATCCTTGCCCAATTGGGATGTTGGTATACAATCCCCATGACAAAGTATATCATAAGAGTGAGTCAATGAGAGTAAACTTATCTCAACAAAAATTAATACATAACATAAATTAAGGAGAGAAAGGGAAAAAGAGTAGAATAGGGGAAAAGGGGGGAAATAGAAAGATGGTAGGGAGCTAACATGGTAACCGTGTTCACAGTCAGTGGTCTCATTACTCTGCTTCATCTAATGTTGTTTACTTGCCAACTTAGCTAGTCTGTAGTTAGTATTTCTATGTATTGAACCATATATGGATCATTACTTGTTGTATATGATAAGGGTAGAGATGTCTTGGTAGGGGCGGGGGGGGGGCTTCTTATAGAATTTAGAGGGGTGACCGTTTGTTAATACGAATCTATGTAGCAGCGAGTGTGAAGGATTCCCATAAGAAGAGCATATCTTGATATAAGGTGATTTGGCCTATTTTGAGGTAGTGTAATCTTTCCAGGAGGAGGTTTCTTTGAACCAGTGTTATCCATTCTTGGACAGAAGGGATTAGTGCAGATTTCCATTTTCTAGGGATTAGCTGATTTGCAGCATTGAGCATTAAGTGATAAAGGTGTTTTCTGATTTTGCAAGTGATGGCGGGGGGTTGACATAGTAAAACTAAGTCTGGGGTGGGAGATATGTTTGTGCTTAATATTTTATTAATATGTTTAAAAATTTGTGACCAGAATGGTTTTATAAGATCGCAGTCCCACCAAATGTGGGTAATATGTCCCTCTCGTGTGCAACCTCTCCAGCATAGCATTGACGAGTTTTTGTATATAGATTTTAATCTTGCTGGAGTTAAGTACCATCTCATCATTATCTTGATATTGGTCTCTTTAGCTTGGGCTGAGTGTGCAGAGTGTGTTAGGGTGTCGAATCTGCGTGCCCAGAGTTTGGGGGCAGTATTCGTCTTGAGTTCTAGGTCCCATCGTTTTGTGTAAGAAGGGAGATGGGGGAAAGTCATTTGCAGGATCAGTTTGTGTAGTTTGGAGATTGTTCTAGGTGTATTTTCTATTGATTGGCATATTTGTTCAAAGGGAGTGAGAGGTCGTATTAGGTCTTTTATATCCTTGTGTGTGGTTATGTAATGTCTTGCTTGGTGAAGACGAAACCAAGAGGACAGAAATGGATGATTTAAAGATTCCAGTTGGTTTTTGGTCTTGATTTTGTGATTATTATCTGTCAAGAGGTACAGAGGGAGTGATCTAGTAGGTCTTGAAATCTGGGGGAGCGTTTGGTGCAGGCCTGGAGGGAATTCTGGGTTATTTAGAAGTGTGGTGAGAGGAGAATATCGAGAGGAAATTTTGTTCAGTGGTTTGTTGATTTGTCTCCAGTCTGACCACGTTTCATTTGTTATGGATGAGGAGGATATACTGTGTTTATTGAAGAAACCAGGGTTCCAACATATCTCATCTAAGTTATGCGACAAGGAAAGGGCGTTTTCTAAATGTACCCATTGTTTGGGGTTTGGGCCACTGATTTTGCACCAATCCGAGATTCTTTGCAACGAAATGGCGAGTTTATAGGATCGAAGATGAGGGACCCCCAAACCCCCTTCCCTAGGAAGTTTATGAAGCGTATTTTTATTAATTCTAGGAGGTCTGCGTCTCCAAATATAATCATTTATAATTTTTTGCAAGATGTCTATGTCTTTCTGGGTGCCTGGGATGGGGATTGTCTGAAGGATATATAAGACTTTTGGCAGTAGAGTCATTTTTGTTGTGTGGATTCTGCCTAGCCATGAAATGTTTTTGGGTAGCCAAGTTGAGATAAGGTTTTTAAATTCTGAAATTAAGGTACCATAGTTATGTATGCGAAGGTCTGCTATATTAGGGGTAATGCGTATGCCTAAGTATTTTAAGAATTTTGTTTGTAATTTAAGGGGGCAAGATAGTTTCAGTTCATCTAGAGATTGGTTGGTAAGATTGATAGGGAGATATTCAGATTTTGTCATATTGATTAGGAAATTGGATACAGTCCCATAGTGGTCCAACTCTGAAATAGTTGTTCTAAGGGACGGGAGTGGGTTAGTGAGAGTCAGGAGAATGTCATCTGCGAATATGGCTAGCTTGTGAGTTTGGTCACCGACCTCTATTCCATGTATCTGATTGTTATGTCGTATTTTAATAGCGAGAGGCTCTAAGGCTAAGATAAATAAGAGTGGGGATAAGGGGCATCCCTGTCTGGAACCATTTCTGATTTCGAAGGAGTCAGAAAGCGTACCGTTTATTCTGATTTGTGCTGTGGGGTTGGTATATAAGGCTAGTATTTTTTGAATAAAAGAGTCTGGGAAGTTGTATCGTCTTAGGGTTTCTTGTAGAAAGGTCCAGTCTAGTCTGTCAAATGCCTTTTCGGCGTCAGTCGATAGGAAAACAGTCGGGGAATGGGTTGTCGAGATGTGTTCTAAGAGATTGAGAACTTTAACTGTGTTATCTTTAGCCTCCCTGTGGGGCACAAATCCTACTTGGTCTTGGTGGATTATGGACGGTAGGATTTTATTAAGACGGGTGGCTAAAATCCTGGCGTAGAGTTTTAGATCTATATTAAGTAAGGAGATGGGTCTATAATTGGCTGGGGAGTCAGTAGTTTTACCTGGATTGGCAATAACAGAGATATTTGCCTGGAGCATGCCGTCAGAGAAGGGACATGAAGTATTTATATGATTAAATAGGTTTGCTAAGTGCGGGATTAGTAAATTTGCAAATGTTTTATAATAGAGACCTGTATAGCCGTCTGGGCCAGGGGCTTTATTTTGTTTTAACTGTCGAATCGCGTCTTTTACGTCTGAGGTAGATATATGTTTTTCCAGTAATTCGCTTTGCTCAGGGGTCAATTGTGTGATCGGAATATTTTTAAGGTATTGAGAGCATAGTTGGCGGTGTTTTTGGGTGTCTCTGTTGGGGTATAAATTATAAAGTTTATGGTAAAATACTTTGAATTCGTTCGCTATAGTGTGTGTGTCTTCTATGATTTTACCTTGAGTTGATTTTATAGAGTGTACATAGGTTTTCTGTTGTTTTTTTAGAGCTCTTGCAAGGTATTTCCCTGGCTTGTTACCCTCTCTATAAAAATTTTGTTGAAGAAATAGCAATATGCCTTTGTGCCTTGATATGAAGGATGGAGTTCAATTTGTCTCTCTTTACTCTGAGTTCTTCTAGAACAACATTATCCAGAGGGTTGATTTTGTGGGCGTAATCTAGATCAGATATTTCAGAGGTTAAGCTTTCTATTTCTAGTCTACCTTGCTTTTTGATTTGTGCCTTTGCTTTAATGAATTCTCCCTAATAGTACATTTGTGGGCTTCCCATAGGGTTGCTACATTCACATCTGGAGTGTTGTTGTGTGCAAAATAATCTTTTATATGATTTGCAAAGAGCTTCGTTTGGATTGGGTCTAACAGTATGGAGTCATCTAATTTCCATTGGAAGGCCCTAAGTGGAGCAGAGGGCCAGTTAATATGGCACGAAACTAGGGAGTGATCGGACCAGGAAGTATGTTTTATCTGTGAATGTTTGGAATGAGATAGGAGTATGTGATCCACTAATATGTAGTCTAATCTAGAATAATTGCGTTTGGGGTGAGAGAAAAAGGTGTAGTCACGTTTTTGGAGGTTGAAGTGTCTCCACACATCATGAATACCTAAGGACTTAAATTTCCGCCAAATCTTGGTTAGATTTGGGGTTTTGGTTCTGGATTCTGGGTTTGAGCAATCAACCGTGGGGTCTAGGGGGAAGTTGAGATCTCCAGCTACAATAAGGGAGCCTTTTAGTTCTTTTACAATTAAATCTGTAATCGAGTTTATAAACTGGTCTTGTCTGGAGTTAGGAGCATAGGCATTAACTAAGGTTACCGGCTTACCAAATAGTAAGCCTTTTAGGCAGACATATCTACCTTCCTTGTCTGAAATGCACCGTATCTTAGTGAAAGGTAAGGATTTGTGGAGCAGAATACTGACCCCATTGATTTTCTTATTAGGGTGTGTGCTGTGGAAGTGCTGTGGATATTGTGGGGAGAAATATTTGGGAATATTTTTAGATTTAAAGTGCGTCTCTTGGAGCATCAATATATGCCCACCTTTTTCTGGAGGTCATTAATGGCCATTCTCCTTTTTTGGGGGCAGTTTAGACCTTTGACATTTTGTGTAAAAATAATTAGTTCATGTGGTAAGTGTCTATTCATGTTGGTTATGTGAGAAAGTTAATTTTATTTTGAAGGATGGCAACATATCTGATAAGTTAGTTGTCATGTGTGCACACGGTAAGAGAAAGAAGAGGGGAAAGACAGAGAGAGCAGAAAAAGGCAGAGAAAAGGGTATAAAGAGAGAGAGAAGTAAGAAACAAAATACAATTTTAACCTTAAGTACATTAAACATTCCTAAATTCAAGGAGATAAACTCCCAACTGTATGAGAACTATTAAACAATGCTAATAACTAGCAGTCAGCAAACTGTAAATATCAAGCATTTCAGTGCAATAAAAGGAACTAAGAAAAAAACATTTTGCAGCGATAAACCAAAAATAAAGAGATATGGGCCCCAGTCTAAACTGGGGTAGAGAGAGCGGCAACAAAAGGTGAGGTATACCACTATATGTTAAAGTCAGCTTATATCACCTCTAGGAGACATCTGGGGTGAAGCGGGTTGCTGTGTTCTTTTTTGGCGGACTGGAATCCATTCCTTCCGTTGCGGTAGAGGCGGTGGACCTGAGGTATTGTGGTCTTTGATGTGGGCAGGAAGGCCCTCATCTAACTGTGGCGGTGGAATGTCTAATTCTTTGCAGATAGGTAGGATGTCATCTGTAGTGGAGCATGACAGGCGTCTGCCCTTCCATAGTATTATCAAGTGAAAGGGGAAACCCCATCGATATGGGATGCTTCTCTTTCTTAGGAGCGTTGTTAGTGGTTTGAGATCTCTGCGTTTGGAGAGTGTCCTTTGAGATAGGTCAGCGAAAACCTGTATCTCCACATTATCATGCCTGAGGGGTTGTTGTTCTCTTGCAAGTTTCATTAATTCTTCTTTTATTTGGTAATTGGTGATTCGGGCTATGACGTCCCTTGGCGGTTGGCCTGTTTGTGGTTTAGGGCGCAGAGCTCTGTGAGCCCTGTCAATATCAATTTTTGTCTGAGTTTTTTCTTTTTTCAGGGCGCTGAAAAAGTTTTGAAGGTATTGCTCTAGATCAGGTGTTGCAACAGCTTCAGGAATACCTCTCAGTCTGATGTTATGACGCCTGCTGCGGTTTTCCACATCGTCCAGTTTGTCTTCTAGCTCTGAAATGTTTGCACCCTGACGTTGAATAGTGTTTTGGAGCTCTGAAATAGCTTCTGCCTGGGCGTCTTGTGTATTTTCAAGTGATTCAACCCTGTGTCCTATTTCTGAGATATCTTTCTTGAGGTCAGAGATCTCATCTTTAATGCATTGCTTAACTTGAGTGATTAGTGATGAAAAGTCCTTTTTTGAGGGGATTGAGTGGAATAGAGCTGTAGGTATAGTAATGCTTTCTGCAGGTTGATCACTTTCAGATTCTGATGAACTTTGGCCTGAGACGAGATCATGGGGGTCAGCTTCTTCTGAAGCATTGGCTTTAGCTTCCAAGGTCTTAAAGAATGTATTTACAGTGTGAGATGTGGTTTTCAGCTGTTTGTTGTTTTTATTTGGTTTACTGCCTTTCTTTGGCGACATTTTAGCGGTGTTAGAAAGGTTTGTTACAGCAGTTAGGAGCTACAAAGAAATGAGAGGTGTCTCTAGGATCTGTATTGGCAGTTATGCCCCTTTTAGCAGGAGTAAATAGGTTGCAGCGTGGACTTTCAATTGAAGTATAGTAGGGCGCCCCCAGGTCCTTTAACTATTTAACTCTTGAAGGGGAAAAGCTTATGTTGGCAATACGCTATGTGTAGTGTTGCCCTTCTGCGATTATTTCAAAGTTCTGTATTATATAGGCATGGAGGGGTTAATGCTTGATCCTTTTATGTTACCTTATGTGCAAACGCTGCAAGATGATCATACAGGTTCTTAGTGCAGTTATAACCTCATTATTAAACAACCGGGTATAGGTCTAGCTGATAGATGTGATTAACTCTGTTGCCCCAATCGTTAGTGCTGGGCATCTCTTTTTGTTATGCGAGGTGCGTGTAGAACTTTGTTAGGCTGCGGCCTATCAGAAAGCCGTAACTTGTTGCCCAGTGTTTTGTTGCCGCTCCGGTTTACCTCGACCTAATTCCCTCAGCGGTTATGGGCTAGCAGTGAGAGCCGATATGATAATGGCCAGCTCAGAAGCATTGGCGGGCGTGTGAAGGCCGCAATCATGCGCTCAATCTTAGGAGGTGCTCCGGTGTTAAAAATTTGCAGAATTGACGGTCCCGGAGTGATTAGCCTCAGAGTGGAAATGTTTGCCACTGATTGTGACTGTTAGTTTGAGTAAGGCATGAGCCTAAACCGTCCTCATACAGAAAGGGCTGAGGAGCTCTAAGAGAAAGCAGCCATCTCCTAGGCTGGCTAGCTCCGCCCCCCCTGCACAAGCTGTTTATAAATAATTTCAGTAATAAACCTAAAGTTTGTGAAAAAGTAAACTTTTTTTTTTTTTTTTATTATTATTATTTGATCGCATTTGGCGGTAAAATGGTGGCATGAAATATACCAAAATGGGCCTAGATCAATACTTTGGGTTGTCTACTAAAAAAAAAATGATATACATGTGAAGGGTTATTCAGGGATTCCTGACAGATATCCGTGTTACAATGTAACTAATTTTGAAACAAAAGATGTTGTTTTTTTTTTTGGTGGTTGTAGATGTGTAAGAGATTTTTTATATATTTTTTTTCTATTAAGATATGATGAAAATAATGGTATCTTTTGCAAGTCCATTTAATGGCGAGAAAAACTGTATATATAATATGTGTACAGTAAATGAGTAATAGGAAAATTACAACTAAACACAAACACAGCAGAAATGTAAAAATAACCATGGTCCCAAACGGTAAGAAAATGTAAAAGTGCTGTGGTCACTAAGGGTTAATTAAAATAATGAATGATCGAATATTAATGAATTAGGTTAATTAATTATTCTTTTAAATCATGAAGGCCGCATGAGTTCATTCAACTTCTGTACTGAATGAACAAATACAGATTCGTACAAATGCACATGTGTAATATACAGTACTGTGCAAAAGTTTTACATAGGTGTGAACATTTTTTATTTTTTTTTGTCAATTAACAAAATGCAAGTGAACAGAAGAAAATTCTAAATCAAATCAATATTTGGTGTGACCACCCTTTGCCTTCAGAACAGCATCAATTCTTATAGGTAGACTTGCACACAGTTTTTTTTTTTTAAGGAGCTTAGCAGGTAGGTTGTTCCAGATGTCTTGGAAAACTAACCACAGTTCTGTGGATTTAGGCAGCCTCCGTTGCTTCTGTCTCTTCATGTCATCCCAGACAGAATTGATGATGAGGGGCCCGATCCGATATGCAGCGTCGCCCGCAGAAGCCGGCGACGCCAAATATTGCGCGGGTTTGGTATCCTATATATGGCGTAACCTAGAAGTTACGCTCATATATTTCACACTTCGGCCGTAGTTTTTTGGCCCATAGAGTGATATACCAAACCCGCACAGTTTGGTATCCAATATACAGCGTAAGGACTTACGTGGCGAAAATGGAGATATCTTACTCCATTTTCACCTCGCCACAAATTGCAGGCGTAGTAAGCCTTACGCTGAGTATTGGAGCCCCGTAACGCCCTAAACTACCTGCAAAATAAAACCTAACGCATGCGCAATGTCTATCTACCTGTCAGCCGCAATCCCCCGCCGCAATCCCTAATAAACTGTTTAACCCCTAAACCGCTGCTCCCGGACTCCGCCGCCACCTATATTATATGTAATACCCCCCTAATCTGATCCCCCTACACCGCCGCCAGCTATATTAAATGTATTACCCCCTAATGTGAGCCCCCTACCCCGCCGCCACCTACATTAACTATATTAACCCCTAATCAGATCCCCCTACCCCGCCGCCACCTATAATAACTCTATTAACCCCTAATCTGAGCCCCCTACCCCGCCGCCACCTATATTATATGTACTACCCCCTAATCTGACCCCCTTACACCGCCGCCACCTATAATAACTCTATTAACCCCTAATCTGAGCCCCCTACCCCGGCACCACCTATTTTGACTATATTACCCGCTAATGTGAGCCCCCTACCCCGCCGCCACCTATATTAAAATTATTAACCCCTAATATAATCCCCCTACACCGCCGCCACCTATATTAAAATTATTAACCCCTAATCTAATCCCCCTACACCGCCGCCACCTATATTAAAATTATTAACCCCTAATCTAATCCCCCTACACCGCCGCCACCTATATTAAAATTATTAACCACTAAACCTAAGTCTAACCCTAACACCCCCTAATTTTATTATTAAAATAAATCTAAATAATATTAACTAAATTATTCCTATTTAAATCTAAATACTTACCTATAAAATAAACCCTAAAATAGCTACAATATAATAAATATAAATCCTAAAATAGCTACAATGTAATTATTAATTATATTGTAGCTATCTTAGGGATTATATTTATTTTACAGGTAACTTTGTTTTTATGTTAAGTAGGTACAATAGCTATTAAATAGTTAATAACTATTTAATAGCTACCTAGTTAAAATAATTACCAAATTACCTGTAAAATAAATCCTAACCTAAATTACCATTACACCTAACACTACCCTATCAATAAATTAATTAAATAAACTACAATTATCTCAACTTAAATACACTAATCTATATTACAAAAAAACAAACACTAAATTACAAAAAATAAAAAAAGATTACAAGAATTTAAAGCTAATTACACCTAATCTAAGCCCCCTAATAAAATAACAAAGGCTCCCAAAATAATAAAATTTCCCTACCCTAAACTAAATTAAAAAAGTAATCGGCTCTATTACCAGCCCTTAAAAGGGCCTTTTGCGGGGCATTGCCCAAAAGTAATCAGCTTTTTTACCTGTAAAAAAAAGAACAACCCACCACCCACACACCCCTACTCTAAAACCCACCCAATCCCCCTTTAAAAAAACCTAAGTCTAACACCCAAGTGCTCCTTACCTGTCCTGAAGACTGGCGGAGAAGGTCCTGTTCCAGGCGGAGAAGTCTTCTTCCAGGCGGCGACCTCTTCTTCTTCCAGGAACCAGCCGGCGCGGAGCGGAGGAGTTGAAGACCGATGACCGCGGAGCTGAAGACCGTCCTCGCTGGAACTGAAGATCGGAGCCATGGAGCGTGGAGGATTCTCTTCATACGATCTCCGCCGTACACTGAATAGGAAATCAAGGTACGCGATTAAAAATGGTGTCCCTTGAATTCCTATTAGCTGATTTGAGCCTTCAAATTCAAATCAGCCAATCGGATGAGAGCTACTTTAATTCTATTGACTGATTTGAATAGCCTATAGAATAAGAGCTGCTGCCATTTTTTGCTGAAGAAAATTAATCCACAACCCAAAATATAAGTTTATTCTCATAAATGAAAGGAAAAAACTTAAAACATAAGCGGGATACTTCTTTCATAGCTTGGGGGCTGTGAGTCCCACCCTGATGATTGACATATGCCACAGTTGTGATATTATTGTCTGTCTGAAAACAAATGAATGGTTCTCTTTTCAACAGAGGCCAAATCTGAAGAGCCCTGAAAATCGCACAGAGTTCCAAAATATTGATTGGTAATCTCGCCTCTTGAGATTTTCAAACCCCGTGTGCTGTCAGAGATCCCCAAACAGCTCCCCAACCTGAAAGACTCGCATCTGTAGTGATCACAGTCCAGGTTGGATGAAAAAAAGAGGCCCCTAGAACTATACAATGGTGATCTAACCACCAAGTCAGAGATAGTCGAACATTGGGATTTAAGGATATTAATTGTGATATCCTTGTATAATCCCTGCACCATTGATTCAGCATACAAAGCTGAGGTCTCATATGAAAACGAGCAAAGGGGATCGCGTCCGATGCTGCAGTCATGAGACCTAAAATTTCCATGCACATAGCTACTGAAGGGAATGACTGAGACTGAAGGTTCCGACAGGCTGCAACCAATTTTAAACATCTCTTGTCTGTTAGAGACAGAGTCATGGACACTGAATCTATCTGGAAATCTAAAAAGGTGACCCTTGTCTGAGGAATCAAGGAACTTTTTGGTAAATTGATCCTCCAATCATGTTTTCGAAGAAACAACACTAGTTGATTCATGTGAGATTCTGCAGAACGTTTGAGAAGATTGAGCTAGTACCAAGATATCGTCCAAATAAGGAAACACCGCAATACCCCGCTCTCTGATTACAGAGAGTAGGGCACCGAGAACCTTTGAAAAGATTCTTGGAGCTGTCGCTAGGCCAAAAGGAAGAGCGACAAATTGGTAATGCTTGTCTAGAAAAGAGAATCTCAGAAACTGATAATGATCTGGATGAATCGGAATATGAAGATATGCATCCTGTAAGTCTATTCTGGACATATAATGCCCTTGCTGAACAAAAGGCAGAATAGTCCTTATAGTCACCATTTTGAAAGTTGGTACTCTTACATAACGATTCAAAATTTTCAGATCCAGAACTGGTCTGAATGAATTTTCTTTCTTTGGGACAATGAATAGATTTGAATAAAACCCCAGACCCCGTTCCTGAAACGGAACTGGCATGATTACCCCTGAAAACTCCAGGTCTGAAACACACTTCAGGAAAGCCTGAGCCTTTACTGAATTTGCTGGGATGCATGAGAGAAAATATCTTCTCACAGGAGGTCTTACTCTGAATCCTATTTGGTACCCCTGAGAGACAATACTCAGAATCCATTGATTTTGGACAGAATTTGTCCAAACATCCTTGAAAAATCTTAATCTGTCCCCTACCAGCTAAACTGGAATGAGGGCCGCACCTTAATGCGGACCTGGGGGCTGGCTTTGGTTTCTTAAATGGCTTGGATTTATTCCAATTTGAAGGTTTCCAATTGGAAACAGATTCCTTGGAGGAAGGATTAGGTTTCTGTTCTATATTTCTTTCATGAAATTAGCAAGAGTCCATGAGCTAGTGACGTATGGGATATACATTCCTACCAGGAGGGGCAAAGTTTCCCAAACCTTAAAATGCCTATAAATACACCCCTCACCACACCCACAATTCAGTTTTACAAACTTTGCCGCCCGTGGAGGTGGTGAAGTAAGTTTGTGCTTAAGATCTTCGTTGATATGCGCTTCGCAA
>NC_069502.1:871522782-871582235 GCF_027579735.1 Bombina bombina | reverse complement strand
AGGTTAGGATTTATTTCACAGCTAATTTTGTATTTCTTTTAGCTAGGTCGTTATTAAATAGTTAATAACTATTTAATAACTATTGTACCTAGTTAAAATAAATACAAAGTTACCTGTAAAATAAATATAAATCATAAAATAGCTACAATGTAATTATTAATTACATTGTAGCTATCTTAGGGTTTATTTTACAGGTAAGTATTTAGTTTTAAATAGGAATAATTTATTTAATGATAGTGTAGTGGCGATGGTGTAGGGGGGCAGATTAGGGGTTAATAAGTTTAATATAGGTGGCGGCGGGGTCCGGGAGCAGCGGTTTTAGGGGTTAAACAATTTATTTAGTTGCGGTGGGGTCCGGGATCCGCAGGATAGGGGTTAATAAATTTATTATAGGTGGCGGCGTTATAGGGGGGCAGAATAGGGGTTAATAGGTATTATGTAGGTGGCGGTGGGGTCCAGGGGCGGAGGTTTAGGGGTTAACATATTTATTATAGTTGTGGCGGGGTCCAGGAGCGGCGGTTTAGGGGTTAACATATTTATTATAGTTGCGGCGGGGTCCGGGAGCGGCAGTTTAGGGGTTAACATATTTATTATAATTGCGGCGGGGTCCGGGAGCAGCAGTTTAGGGGTAAGCATGTTTAATATAGGTGGCGGCGGTGTAGGAGGGCAGATTAGGGGTGTTTAGACTCAGGGTACATGTTAGGGTGTTAGGTGTACACACTTCCCCTAGGAATCAATGGGATGTCGGGCAGCAGCGAACATGAACTTTCGCTATGGTCAGACTCTCATTGATTCCTATGGGATCCACCACCTCCAGGGCGGCGGATTGAAAACCAGGTACGCTGGGCCGGAAAAGTGCCGAGCGTACCTGCTAGTTTTTTGATAACTCCCAAAAGTAGTCAGATTGTGCCGAACTTGCGTTCGGAACATCTGGAGTGATGTAAGAATTGATCTGTGTCGGACTGAGTCCGGCGGATCGAAGCTTACGTCACTATATTCTACTTTTGATAACTATTCTACTTTTGATAACTTAGGCGAATCAGCCTTGCCACAAATACGCTGCGGAATTCCAGCGTTTTTGAGGTTGACGGCTTGATAACTAGAGGCCTTTGTCTCAATAGATTGTTCCAGACAGAGGGGCAAAGATGCTCATCTTGAGAGAGATCTGAGCATCTGCGCTGTTCCAAACCCTTCCAGAGAAGCGCCTCTAACTGCCTTGCAAGGTTGTGAAGCAGACATTCTGAACCTCTTCATGCCGCAGCACCTGGCGGTCCCCATGGACCCCCCCCCCAATAGGGTAAGAAACTGCTACCTGAAGGTTTCAGCACCATAGGAGTGGTTTGGAGCAGATTTCGCACCAACAAAAGATCCTGCGGCTGGAAAGTTAACCCCCACCGCACCGGATCTTACACTCTCCATGCTGCTCTTAAATAAAAACAAGCGTCCAAGGAAAGGAGATAGAAATGTGGAGATGGACTAACCACCGTTGTACAGCCAGATCCCTCTACCACTGGCCTTAGACTGTCCAAGCTCATACACCACTGTATAGAGAGAAAGTATACTCACATTACTACTGAATGGAGTGAACAGGGTAATGGGGCGGTGCAATTTAATCTCTCAGTAGAGTGAAAATAAGGGACCATTATTATATAATAAAGGGATTTAACCCCCATATAAATATATTAACCGGGAAATGAACCCACATTGGTAAGGTGCCAGGTTATGATTAAACCACCAAAGTGTCTCTAGAGGGGAATAATTAAGCAGAATATTAAAAAAAAAAACTCTAAGAGGTTAAGATCTGCTCCTCCAGACCTAAGCTGTGGCGACTAATTTTCGCAAGTCGAGCCACACCATACAAGCCACACGTTTCCCAATAAGATATTGGGACCATACATTCATTATTTATAAGGTCATACGAGTGACGATATGTCAGAGGAACTCTTTGTCTGCCCTTCTAGGATCCCAAGTACCATCACAGGGGCACCCCGATCCACTTAATACCCCCTAAAGAGGTAACCTGTCTCTCTTTGAAAACGCTCACTGTGCATTAACCCCTTAACGACGCATGTCGTACAGGGTACGTCGCACACAACCTGGTCTTTAAAGACTAGCGACGTACCCTGTACGACATTAGGGTTTCGGTTATTGCAGTGATGCCTCGAGGCATCCTGCAATAACTCTCCTTGGCCATCCGATGCAGAGAGAGCCACTCTGTGGCCCTCTCTGCACCGGACATCGATGGCCGGTATCGTTGGTGGATGGGAGCCAGTCTGGGAGGCGGATGGGCGGTGTGATGTGGAGGGGGGCGTGATCATGGGCGGGATTGCGGGGGCGCGTGCGTGCACGGGAGCTGCGCACGGGTAGGGAGCGTGTGGGAACCGCTACACTGCAGAAAAAATTTAAACAGAAAGTGGAAAAAAAATAATAATTATAAGTGATCTAAGGGATCTCGGAGGGAGGGAGGTGGGGGGCAAGCTACACTACAGAAAAATTATAAAAAAAATAATAAAAAATATATTTTATTGTAAACTGGGTACTGGCAGACAGCTGCCAGTACCCAAAATGGCTACCAATACGTTAGAGGAGGAGGGTTAGAGAGCTGGTCATATACATGTCAAGGGATATTCAGGGATTCCTGAAAGATATCAGTGTCCCAATGTAACTAGCGCTAATTTTGAAAAAAAGTGGTTTGGAAATAGCAAAGTGCTACTTGTATTTATTGCCCTATAACTTGCAAAAAAAGCAAAGAACATGTGAACATTGAGTATTTCTAAACTCAGGACAAAATTTAGAAACTATTTAGCATGGGTGTTTTTTGGTGGTTGTAGATTTGTAACAGATTTTGGGGGTCAAAGTTAGAAAAAGTGTGTTTTTTTCCATTTTTTCCTCATATTTTATAATTTTTTTATAGTAAATTATAAGATATGATGAAAATAATGGTATCTCTAGAAAGTCCATTTAATGGCGAGAAAAACGGTATTAATATGTGTGGGTACAGTAAATGAGTAAGAGGAAAATTACAGCTAAACACAAACACCGCAGAAATGTAAAAATAGCCCTGGTCCTTAAAGGGCCACTGTAAGTAAATATTTTCTATGCCTGTTACTAACTAACTACCCCAAATACGCTTTTTATCAATATCATTTCATTAACATATCTCTACCGTATATCAGAAATCTTGTCTGCAAATTTAATTGTTTTCCAAACCACTCCGTGGGTATCCTTTGCTCTGTACCAATCCGTTTACAATACCTAGGTTTCAAAATGGCGCTTTAAACACAAAGTTATTGGTTTAAGTATTTTGAACATACAGTGCTGAAAATAGTGGGCAGGATAACGTGACATCATCGGCGAATAAAAGATATAACTTTTAGAACGTTATGAAACCTCGTTTTGGAGAAAATATAGGTCAGTAGGTTTTAATTAATGTTTATTAACTTTAATATGTTAGTTGTTTAGCTTAAAAATTATAACAGAAAGTAATCATTTAAGGGAAAGAAATTGAAAAATGGCCTTGTCCTTAAGGGGTTAAACAACACAATTACCTCACACACAGCCGGAGCTCTGGTGCCGTTAGAGAGTAAAAGGGCTTAACTGCTCAAATACTGATATCCCCAACCGAGGATATAACTTAGTCCCCAGACCCTTTACTGAGGGAATAAGAGCTTCACCTGTGAATAAAATTAAAGGATTAACCCTCCAGAGTCTCTGCTGTGGAGCAGTCGCAGCAGTTCCAGGTCTGACAGACAGATTGCTGAGTGGGGTGTTTGCTGCAGAGAGAACAGAGACTACTCTGCAACCTCCAGCAGCTAACAGCTACCAATACTCTTACTCAAGAGGATTACATAAACAAAGCATTACCCCAGTCTTGTCTTGAAAGGGAAGCTACCCATTAAATTACTTAGTTCAATGTTTCTTAAGAGCACTATCTTCGTACTCCTCCTTGTTTCAGGAAAGCAAAGAATGACTGGGGATTATGGGAAGGGGGAGGGATACTTAACCTCTTAAGGACATATGACGGAATTTTTCCGTCATAAAACAATTGAGCAAACTGAAAGCTGTGTCCTTAAAGGGTTAAAGCTTTGCTGGGGTGTTATTTTCCTCCTCCTGCTGGCCAGGAGTTGAATTCCCAACAGTAATGAATGGAATTGTGGATTCGCAATGCCATTGGAAAGAAATATTAATTTAAGGTGCCACTTTATTGATTAAATTTACTATTACTAATTTACTATTAGACAACTCAATTAACCCAAAATGTATTATTAACTCCTGTCCTAATTTATTATACAGAAAGTAATAAGAGCAGGGAAGAAAAAATAAACCTCAAACTAACTTTGAAGTCAAACTATCTGTATTATCCTTGTTTACCTATTTAACTGATTCTTATTCCTATAATTGTAATCTTAGCCCAGATCTTCAGTCCACTGCTGTCCCCTATCCATGTGTATCCTTCCCTGTAATATTTAAAGGGACAGTGTAGTCAAAAACAAATCTGGGCTATTTACATAAAGCTTTAGATGCAGGTAAACTGCAGGTAAACTTTGCAATATACATGTATTCAATGTTACCTCTAATTTTTTAATCAGTGTGCGCAATACTTTTTGGCCTGTGCAATTTTTGGCAAAGTGACTAAAATGTGGACGCACGTTAACATGGGGATATTAACCCTTTGAGTGCTAAGCTTTTTTTAGGGTTTTTTTATTTTTACAAAAAAAAACTTTTTAACTTTTTTTTTCTTTTCAGACCCCCAAGACTTACACTATTGGAAAGGTTGGAAAGATTAGACGATTACCTTTACAGCAGTGGGTCTTGGGGGTCTGTAGCTGCTTAGATGCCTGAGATACAGGCTAAGCAGCATGCCCCCTGCTCCTATATTTAACATTGTTAAGTATAAATAAAGTTGCGCGGTGACGTCATCACGTCATTGCGCGTGACGTCACCGCACATCACGTGAAGCCCTGGCGATGCCTGTCACTATGCAGGCCCGATCGCCAGGGTAGGAGCGGGTGGGAGCCCTCAGATCTCCCTCAAGGTGGGAGAGTGCTAATGACGGCTCTGAGCCATCATTAGCACCAGAGTGGGAAACTCTGTGACGGGTCAGAGCCGTCATTAGCACTCAAAGGGTTAAGTCTGAAAATGTGGTAAACGGGTAGGGAGCGTGTGGGAACTGCTACACTGCAGAAAAAATTTAAACAGAAAGTGGAAAAAAAATAATAATTATAAGTGATCTAAGGGATCTTGGAGGGAAGGAGGTGGGGGGCAAGCTACACTACAGAAAAATTATAAAAAAAATAATAAAAAATATATTTTATTGTAAACTGGCTACTGGCAGACAGCTGCCAGTACCCAAAATGGCTACCAATACGTTAGAGGAGGAGGGTTAGAGAGCTGTTTGAGGGGGGATCAGGGAGGTTGGGGGCATTTTTCTTTGGAAATACCTTTTATTTTAGTACTGGCAGACTTTCTGCCAGTACTTAAGATGGCGGGGACAATTGTGTGGTGGGGAAGGGAAGAGAGCTATTTGGGAGGGATCAGGGGGTGTGATATGTCAGGTGGGAGGGTGATCTCTACATTAAAGCTAAAATTAACCCTGCAAGCTCCCTAATTAACCCCTTCACTGCTGGGCATAATACACGTGTGGTACGCAGCTGCATTTAGCAGCCTTCTAATTACCAAGAAGCAACGCCAAAGCCATATATGTCTGCTATTTCTGAACAAAGGGGATCACAGAGAAGCTTTTACAACCATTTGTGCCATAATTGCACAAGCTGTTTGTAAATAATTTCAGTGAGAAACCTAAAATTGTGAAAAATGTAACTTTTTTTTCATTTGATCGCATTTGGCGGTGAAATGGTGGCATGAAATATACCAAGATGGGCCTAGATCAATACTTGGGGTTGTCTGCTACACTACACTAAAGCTAAAATTAACCCTAGAAGCTCCCTACATGCTCCCTAATTAACCCCTTCACTGCTGGGCATAATACACATGTGGTGCCCAGCGGTATTTAGCGGCCTTCTAATTACCAAAAAGCAACGCCAAAGCCATATATGTCTGCTATTTCTGAACAAAGGGGATCCCAGAGAAGTGTTTACAACCATTTATGCCATAATTGCACAAGTTGTTTGCAAATAATTTCAGTGAGAAACCTAAAGTTTGTGAAAAAAATGGTGAAAAAGTGAACAATTTTTTTTATTTGATCTCATTTGGCGGTGAAAGGGTGGCATGAAATATACCAAAATGGGCCTAGATCAATACTTTGGGATGTCTGCTAAAATAAAATATATACATGTCAAGGGATATTCAGGGATTCCTGAAAGATATCAGTGTCCCAATGTAACTAGCGCTAATTTTGAAAAAAAGTGGTTTGGAAATAGCAAAGTGCTACTTGTATTTATTGCCCTATAACTTGCAAAAAAAAGCAAAGAACATGTGAACATTGAGTATTTCTAAACTCAGGACAAAATTTAGAAACTATTTAGCATGGGTGTTTTTTGGTGGTTGTAGATTTGTAACAGATTTTGGGGGTCAAAGTTAGAAAAAGTGTGTTTTTTTCCATTTTTTCCTCATATTTTATAATTTTTTTATAGTAAATTATAAGATATGATGAAAATAATGGTATCTCTAGAAAGTCCATTTAATGGCGAGAAAAACGGTATTAATATGTGTGGGTACAGTAAATGAGTAAGAGGAAAATTACAGCTAAACACAAACACCGCAGAAATGTAAAAATAGCCCTGGTCCTTAAAGGGCCACTGTAAGTAAATATTTTCTATGCCTGTTACTAACTAACTACCCCAAATACGCTTTTTATCAATATCATTTCATTAACATATCTCTACCGTATATCAGAAATCTTGTCTGCAAATTTAATTGTTTTCCAAACCCACTCCGTGGGTATCCTTTGCTCTGTACCAATCCGTTTACAATACCTAGGTTTCAAAATGGCGCTTTAAACACAAAGTTATTGGTTTAAGTATTTTGAACATGCAGTGCTGAAAATAGTGGGCAGGATAACGTGACATCATCGGCGAATAAAAGATATAACTTTTAGAACGTTATGAAACCTCGTTTTGGAGAAAATATAGGTCAGTAGGTTTTAATTAATGTTTATTAACTTTAATATGTTAGTTGTTTAGCTTAAAAATTATAACAGAAAGTAATAATTTAAGGGAAAGAAATTGAAAAATGGCCTTGTCCTTAAGGGGTTAAACAACACAATTACCTCACACACAGCCGGAGCTCTGGTGCCGTTAGAGAGTAAAAGGGCTTAACTGCTCAAATACTGATATCCCCAACCGAGGATATAACTTAGTCCCCAGACCCTTTACTGAGGGAATAAGAGCTTCACCTGTGAATAAAATTAAAGGATTAACCCTCCAGAGTCTCTGCTGTGGAGCAGTCGCAGCAGTTCAAGGTCTGACAGACAGATTGCTGAGTGGGGTGTTTGCTGCAGAGAGAACAGAGACTACTCTGCAACCTCCAGCAGCTAACAGCTACCAATACTCTTACTCAAGAGGATTACATAAACAAAGCATTACCCCAGTCTTGTCTTGAAAGGGAAGCTACCCATTAAATTACTTAGTTCAATGTTTCTTAAGAGCACTATCTTCGTACTCCTCCTTGTTTCAGGAAAGCAAAGAATGACTGGGGATTATGGGAAGGGGGAGGGATACTTAACCTCTTAAGGACATATGACGGAATTTTTCCATCATAAAACAATTGAGCAAACTGAAAGCTGTGTCCTTAAAGGGTTAAAGCTTTGCTGGGGTGTTATTTTCCTCCTCCTGCTGGCCAGGAGTTGAATTCCCAACAGTAATGAATGGATTCGCAATGCCATTGGAAAGAAATATTAATTTAAGGTGCCACTTTATTGATTAAATTTACTATTACTAATTTACTATTAGACAACTCAATTAACCCAAAATGTATTATTAACTCCTGTCCTAATTTATTATACAGAAAGTAATAAGAGCAGGGAAGAAAAAATAAACCTCAAACTAACTTTGAAGTCAAACTATCTGTATTATCCTTGTTTACCTATTTAACTGATTCTTATTCCTATAATTGTAATCTTAGCCCAGATCTTCAGTCCACTGCTGTCCCCTATCCACGTGTATCCTTCCCTGTAATATTTAAAGGGACAGTGTAGTCAAAAACAATTCTGGGCTATTTACATAAAGCTTTAGATGCAGGTAAACTGCAGGTAAACTTTGCAATATACATGTATTCAATGTTACCTCTAATTTTTTAATCAGTGTGCGCAATACTTTTTGGCCTGTGCAATTTTTGGCAAAGTGACTAAAATGTGGACGCACGTTAACATGGGGATATTAACCCTTTGAGTGCTAAGCTTTTTTTAGGGTTTTTTTATTTTTACAAAAAAAACATTTTAACTTTTTTTTTCTTTTCAGACCCCCAAGACTTACACTATTGGAAAGGTTGGAAAGATTAGACGATTACCTTTACAGCAGTGGGTCTTGGGGGTCTGTAGCTGCTTAGATGCCTGAGATACAGGCTAAGCAGCATGCCCCCTGCTCCTATATTTAACATTGTTAAGTATAAATAAAGTTGCGCGGTGACGTCATCACGTCATTGCGCGTGACGTCACCGCACATCACGTGAAGCCCTGGCGATGCCTGTCACTATGCAGGCCCGATCGCCAGGGTAGGAGCGGGTGGGAGCCCTCAGATCTCCCTCAAGGTGGGAGAGTGCTAATGACGGCTCTGAGCCATCATTAGCACCAGAGTGGGAAACTCTGTGACGGGTCAGAGCCGTCATTAGCACTCAAAGGGTTAAGTCTGAAAATGTGCTAAAGGTAGTAAACAGCTCATGAAAGTGTCACACAAGCATGCATAGTCTATTATATTGTTCTCTATTTAAATAAGGCAGGAACACACACAATCTCACCCAAATCACGCACACACACACACCACATTCTCAGTTTCAAACACGCTTTCCCACTCTAGCTCATACTTTCCCTCCCACTTAGTTACACACACACACTCTTCCAATCTCACTATTGCACACTCTCCCACACACACACACACACACAAACACTCAAACTCTCACATGCTATCACACTCACCCAAACAGTCTTTCACTCTCCCATACACACACTATCCCACTCTATCACACTTTATCACACACTATCACACTCATCGTCTAACACACTATCACACTCAGCCTCTCTCACACACACGCTATATCACACACTATCACTCAGCTTCTCACACACACTATCACACATACCCTCTCACACACACTTTATCACAGGGCTTGACAAATATGTTCAAAATCTAAAAGGCAGCACAAAAATCTATATCCCTCCTCCCTCTATGCGCTCCCGCCCTTTGCTCGCCCTCCCTCAGGTTCCTCCTCATGATCTTAGGCTAAAGTATGACTATTATTAACCTAGTGTCATGGAATGTTCGTGGCATCACCTCCCCCATCAAACGTAAGTCCATATTGAATCATTTAAAGTCGCATAACGCTCAAATTGCCTTTATTCAAGAAACATTTCTCCAAGCAAACGAAATCCCTAAACTTAAGTCAGGTTGGGTGGGGGAGGTAGTGGCAACCTCAGGCCCCAAAAGGAAAAAAAGTGTGGCAATATTATTTCATAAAAACCTAGAGTATAAAATTACACATGCGGACATTGATGAAGATGGTAGATATATTATAGCCCAAGTAATTATATCAGGACAGAAATTTACACTTTGCAATTTATATGGCCCGAACAATAGTGACATAGGGTTCTGGAATAAATTAACTAAAAAATTAATAGAACACACAGGTAACAGCCTAATTATAGCGGATGATTTTAATTTAATTGCACAATATCCTTTGGATCGCCTGCATAGAGTTAAAGGAAAAACCAAAAAGAGGAGCTACAAAGACGAAATAAACACCCTTAAAAACTTTAAAAAAACTTTAGCTTTAAAAGATATTTGGAGGCTTCAAAACCCAGATTTAAAAGAATTCACATGCGAATCCAAAACGCACAAAACGTTCTCAGGAATTGATTACTTTTTAAACGAAAAACTAGGTAAAGTTAGTAAGGCGTCTATTTCGTCAATTATTATTTCTGATCACGCTCCAATTTCATTACAGTTGCAGGTTGATCAGGTTAAAAGGTCTTGTGCGTCTTTTAGTTTCCCAAAATATCTGTTTAACAATACGAAATTTAAGAATTGGTTAAATGAAAAATGGAATGAGTATTATCTTCATAATAAGGACTCTGTACGGAATCCTGAGATATTTTGGGAGGCTTCAAAAGCAGTTTTAAGGGGAGAAGTGAAAGCATATTTGTGCAATTTGAAAAAAATAAATAATGAACGTAACTCACAACTTAATAACCAACTGGCCAACGCATATATAACACTTATTTAAGAGAACTAACGAATGAAAGGTGGAGCGCATACCTTCAGGCCAAAAAGGAGAGGGAGATTTTCTTACAGCAGAATGCTGCTGTTGAAATCCTAAGAACAAACTCTAAATATTATAGGCATGGGGGCAAAATGGGCAAATGTCTGTACGGACTGGTAAAACAAATTAATGGTCCTAAAACTATCCTGGCAATAAAAGGGGGTAAGAAAAGATCAACAAAAACCAGTGAAATTTGTTTGGAATTTTTTAATTATTATAAGCAGATCTTTTCCCCCTCAGAAATTAATGAGGACAACAAAAGGAAATTTTGTGAAACTGTGAATTACCACATTTTCACCCACAGAACTATCAGATCTAAATAGACCAATAGTGGAGGATGAAATTGTGATAGCCATTAAACATTTAGCTTGTAATAAGGCCCCAGGTCCGGATGCTCTACCGAACGAGTATTATAACATTTTGCAGAATAATATAGTACAAAGCCTTGCTGACTTATTTAACTATTATTTTGTGGAAGGGTCAAACCCTTCTCATGAATTTACAAAATCCATTATCACCTTAATCCCTAAAAAGTGTAAAGATTCCGAAACTTTGGATGACTATTGTCCTATCTCATTGCTTAACTCAGCCTACAAAATACTAACGTCAATAGTTGCGGCAAGGCTCCAGAAGCTGTTACCAAAGTTAATTCACCCGGACCAAACGGGATTTATTAAAGGGAGATCCTCTTTTTCTAACTTAAGGAAACTATTGTTAACGGTAGACTATTATAGTACACAGAAGAATGACATTAAGTGCATAGATAATGATAAGGCAATAGTTGCCATTGATGCTGAAAAAGCCTTTGATGCAATTGATTGGCAGCACCTTTTTAGTGTTTTAGAACGATTTGGATTGAAGGGACATTTTTTGAAATTTATAGCCTTGTTGTATGATAAACCTTTTTTCGGCCTTGTTGGTTAACGGGTTAATTTCAGATAATTTTGCTTTTTAACTTGAGTATTGAGCCGCTGGCAGTGGTTTTGAAAGATAGTATCCTAGGTATAAAAGTCGGCTCTAGAGAATTAAAAATATCGCTGTATGCTGACGATCTCTTGGTATTCATAAGTAACACCAGAGAAAATTTTTCGAAACTTATGAAGATTCTTTAAATGTTTGGCACCTTCTCAGGTTATAAGGTTAACTCCCAAAAATCTGAAATTTTATGGATTCAAAAGAATGAACACTCAAGAGGTGATATCCCATTTAAGGAAGTTAAAAGCCTAAAATATCTAGGCATCAATGTAAATATAACCCCAGAAAAGTGGTATGAAGAAAACTTGTCTGGGTTAATTGATAAGGTGCAGAAAGATCTTAAGAGATGGTCGCTTTTTCCACTCTCCTTAGCAGGGAAAATCAATCTGATTAAAATGATTGTACTTCCTAAACTTTTATATATTTTACAGAACATACCTCTGTTCCTTAAATCTACTGACCTACAAAAAATAAACAAAGCTTTTAAACACTTTTTAGGGGGGGAAAAAGAAACCTAAACTGTCCATACTTAGATTATCCCAAGACAAAGAATGTGCAGGCTATAATTTTCCTTGTATCCAAAAATACAACTGGTCCTGCTTATTAAAAATGATTCCAGATTGGTTGTTGGAGGTTGGTCACTTCTATTTGAAGGATCTTGAGCAGGAACTATTTGCACCTTTGTCCCTTAAAACCGCAATCCATTTAGAGCTTTCTTCTCTGCTGGAGCTAATGAAGAAAATGATTACTTTTAAAAATCCCATCTTAGCTTGGCAAAGAGTCTGTAAAATATTACAGGTTGATTTCCGGTACTCTAAATATTTGCCCATTACAGGTAACCCTCTGTTTTCAGAGGGAACCAACTGCAAAGTGTTTAAAATTTGGAAATTGAAAGGATTAGAATATTTCCATCAGTGTATATAGACTTAACCACTCATAATGTTTGTTCATTTGATGATATCAAAGCCCAATTCAAGGTGGTTAATAAAGACTTTTTTGGTTATTTGCAGGTTAGACATTTTTTAAATACAAATTGGGATGGCTTGCTGTTGGGGATCTCCCTCTCCCAGGCTGGTGTGCACTCCATCTCGTATTGGTACAGGTTATTGCTGTCAGGCGAGGGGGAAGTTAACCTTTATTCGTTAGTGCGTAGGTGGGTGATTGATATCCCAGGGATAAATAATGATGCCATAAGGCAGAGTATTGCGAGGGCTTGGCGTGCTACTCCGTTGCTTTCCTGGAGAGAAGCGCAACTGCAACTGATTAACCGTACGTATATAACACCATTTGTGTTAAGCCTGTGGAACAAAAATCGAAGTTTCCATTGTTATAGATGTAACTTCCCTAGAGCAAATCTTGGTCACTGTATTTGGAGTTGTCCCAAGGTGTTTAGCTTTAGGGCTAAAATCTCTTTTTGGCTCTCTAAAATAATTGGACATCAGCTGACTTTAAAAAAAGAGGATATTATTTTGCTCTACGAAAACATATTACCACCCTTAAATTCCAAGCTTATCTTTATAAACTTTACGATATTATGTGCAAGGAATACTATCTTCTCTTCATGGAAATCAAGGAGAACACCAAGTTTCTCGCAATTTGTTAATAACATGCACACAAAACTGGTACTGGAGCAATACGACACATCTATTGACTCAGAGTATGAGATACGTAGTTTTTTTTTAAAAATGGGGCAACTTTATTCAAAACTTGCCGTTTAATTTACAGAAACAGTATATATACCCATTTCGGAATTCTATCCACGTACAGGAAGCCTATCTTAGAGGTGAATTATCCACTCAAAATATGGAACCTTAGTCCAGGGGGGTGAGCGGGGGGAGTGAGGATGGTGGATGCCATTTGTTCTGTTTATAATTAGTGATGTCGCGAACCTAAAAATTTCGGTCCGCGAATGGCGGACTCGAACTTCCGCAACTGTTCGACTTCGATGGGCAGGCGAACTTTAAAACCAACAGGGACTCTTTCTGGCCACAATATTGATGGAAAAGTTGTTTCAAGGGGACTAACACCTGGACTGTGGCATGCCGGAGGGGGATCCATGGCAAAACTCCCACGGAAAATTACATGGTTGATGCAGAGTCTGGTTTTAAGCCATAAAGGGCATAAATCACCTAACATTCCTAAATTGTTTGGAATAACATGCTTTAAAACATCAGGTATGATGTTGTATCGATCAGGTAGTGTAAGGGTTACGCCCGCTTCACAGTGACAGACCAAACTCCCCGTGTAACGTACCGCAAACAACCGCAAACAGTCCATTTGCACAACCACGAGATAGATAGATTTGATAGATAGATACATAGATT
Source organism: Bombina bombina (assembly GCF_027579735.1). NCBI lineage: Eukaryota > Metazoa > Chordata > Amphibia > Anura > Bombinatoridae > Bombina > Bombina bombina. The sequence continues at coordinate 871,568,505 of NC_069502.1, read as the reverse complement.
ACATAGATCAATAGATGCAATATACATTTGATAGATACGATTGATAGTTAGATAGATTTGATAGATAAATAGATAGATTTGATAGATATATAATTTCCCAGACAGAGAATTACAAGACATGCGGTCTGAGACCCATGGTAAGGTTCCCAGAGGCAGTTGCTGCGCCAGGGGACGTGTATATGGCATGGATTTTAGGAACCGGGAGATGGAAAAAGATGCTTGGTTGGTCCTCCTACTTCAAATTTGGGGCACTGCGCATGCAATCGTGGCCGGGCTTTTAGCCGACGGCCATTTATCCGACGGACATTTGTCCGACAGACATTTGGTCGAAACACAAGTGGCTGTCACAAAACAGTCCGACCATGAGATAGATTTGATAGATAGATACATAGATTACATAGATCAATAGATGCAATATACATTTGATAGATACGATTGATAGTTAGATAGATTTGATAGATAAATAGATAGATTTGATAGATATATAATTTCCCACACAGAGAATTACAAGACGTGCGGTCTGGGACCCATGGTAAGGTTCCTAGAGGCAGTTGCTGCGCCAGGGGACGTGTATATGGCATGGATTTTAGGAACCGGGAGATGGAAAAAGATGCTTGGTTGGTCCTCCTACTTCAAATTTGGGGCACTGCGCGTGCAATCGTGCCCGGACTTTTAGCCGAAAGCCATTTGGCCGATGGACATTTGTCTGAAACACAAGTGGCTGTCACAAAACAGTCCAGCCACGAGATAGATAGATTTGATAGATAGATACATAGATCAATAGATGCAATATACATTTGATAGATACAATTGATTGATAGTTAGATAGATTTGATAGATAAATAGATTTGATAGATATATAATTTCACAGACAGAGACTTACAAGACGTGCGGTCTGGGACCCATGGTAAGGTTCCCAGAGGCAGTTGCGGCGCCAGGGGAGGTGTATATGGCATGGATTTTAGGAACCGGGAGATGGAAAAAGATGCTTGGTCGGTCCTCCTACTTCAAATTTGGGGCACTGCGCATGCAATCTACTGTGGCACCAGATATGAGTGGTGTGTTAAGTAGTTCTATTCTGATCAGTTTAATACCTGTTACTCCCCCTATCGGGGGAGGTGTATATGGCATGGATTTTAGGAACCGGGAGATGGAAAAAGATGCTTGGTCGGTCCTTCTACTTCAAATTTGGGGCAGTGAGCGTGCAATCGTGGCCGGACTTTTAGCCGACGGACATTTGGCCGACGGACATTTGGCCGAAACACAAGTGGCTGTCACAAAACAGTCCAGCCAAGAGATAGATAGATTTGATAGATAGATAGCTACATAGATTACATAGATCAATAGATGCAATATACATTTGATAGATACGATTGATAGTTAGATAGATTTGATAGATAAATAGATAGATTTGATAGATTTATAATTTCACAGACAGAGAATTACAAGACGCGCGGTCTGGGACCCATGGTAAGGTTCCCAGAGGCAGTTGCGGCGCCAGGGGAGGTGTATATGGCATGAATTTTAGGAACCGGGAGATGGAAAAATATGCTTGGTCGGTCCTCCTACTTCAAATTTGGGGCACTGCGCGTGCAATCTACTGTGGCACCAGATATGAGTGGTGTGTTAAGTAGTACTATTCTGATCAGTTTAATACCTGTTACTCCCCCTATCGGGGAAGGTGTATATGGCATGGATTTTAGGAACCGGGAGAGGGAAAAAGATGCTTGGTCGGTCCTCCTACTTCAAATTTGGGGCACTGCGCATGCAATCGTGGCCGGGCTTTTTGCCGACGGCCATTTGGCCGATGGACATTTGTCTGACGGACATTTGGTCGAATCACAAGTGGCTGTCACAAAACAGTCCGGCCACGAGATAGATAGATTTGATAGATAGATACATAGATTACATAGATCAATAGATGCAATATACATTTGATAGATATGATTGATAGTTAGATAGATTTGATAGATAAATAGATAGATTTGATAGATATATAATTTCCCAGACAGAGAATTACAAGACGTGCGGTCTGGGACCCATGGTAAGGTTCCCAGAGGCAGTTGCTGCGCCAGGGGACGTGTATATGGCATGGATTTTAGGAACCGGGAGATGGAAAAAGATGCTTGGTCGGTCCTCCTACTTCAAATTTGGGGCACTGCGCGTGCAATTGTGCCCGGACTTTTAGCCAACAGCCATTTGGCCGATGGACATTTGTCTGAAACACAAGTGGCTGTCACAAAACAGTCCGGACACGAGATAGATAGATTTCATAGATAGATACATAGATTACATAGATCAATAGATGCAATATACATTTGATAGATACGACTGATAGTTAGATAGATTTGATAGATAAATAGATAGATTTGATAGATATATAATTTCCCAGACAGAGAATTACAAGACGTGCGGTCTGGGACCCATGGTAAGGTTCCCAGAGGCAGTTGCGGCGCCAGGGGACGTGTATACGGCATGGATTTTAGGATCCGGGAGATGGAAAAATATGCTTGGTTGGTCCTCCTACTTCAAATTTGGGGCACTGCGCGTGCAATCGTGGCCGGACTTTTAGCCGACGGACATTTGTCCGACGGACATTTGGCCGAAACACCAGTGGCTGTCACAAAACAGTCCGGCCACAAGATAGATAGATTTGATCGATAGATACATAGATTACATAGATCAATAGATGCAATATACATTTGATAGATACGATTGAAAGTTAGATAGATTTGATAGATAAATAGATAGATTTGATAAATATATAATTTCCCAGACAGAGAATTACAAGACTTGCGGGCTGTGACCCATGGTAAGGTTACTTCATTTTGCACAATCGAGTACAGGTTGGTGATTGCCTTTTGTGCAAAGAAATTTTGGCCGGGTACCTTCCACTGCGGTGTCCCCTATCAGAGGATGTGTATATGGCATGGATTTTAAGAACCGGGAGATGGAAAAAGATGCTTGGTCGGTCCTCCTACTTCAAATTTGGGGCACTGCGCATGCAATCGTGGCCAGACTTTTATCCGATGGACATTTGGCCGACGGACATTTGGCCGACGGACATTTAGCCGAAACACAAGTGGCTGTCACAAAACCGTCCGGCCACGAGATAGATTTGATAGATAGATACATAGATTACATAGATCAATAGATGCAATATACATTTGATATATACGATTGAAAGTTAGATAGATTTGATAGATAAATAGATAGATTTGATAAATATATAATTTCCCAGACAGAGAATTACAAGACTTGCGGCCTGAGACCCATGGTAAGGTTACTTCATTTTGCACAATCGAGTACAAGTTGGTGATTGCCTTTTGTGCAAAGAAATTTCGGCCGGGTACCTTCCACTGTGGTGTCCCCTATCAGGGGATGTGTATATGGCATGGATTTTAGGAACCGGGAGATGGAAAAAGATGCTTGGTCGGTCCTCCTACTTCAAATTTGGGGCACTGTGCGTGCAATCTAATGTGCCACCAGATAGGAGTGGTGTGTTAAGTAGTACTATTCCTATCAGTTTAATCCTGTTAAGTGTCTTTTTTTTTGTTTTGTTTTTGAAGCCACAGTGCAGCACCAGAGGCCAGAAAAATTTGGCATGTACACATGCCTGAAAAATTTGGTATTGTTGCAGCCGCTGCTGTAGCAGCGGCCAGAAAAATTGATGTTTGTTTCCCAGGCAGAAAGTGCCCTAAAACATTGCGGCTTGAACCCTAGTTGGTGGCGGATAAGTCACGAAAGTCATCCGGCATTTGAAGATAAAATACAGCAGCGTGTGGACCATTTTTAGCCCAAGGCAGCTCATGTCATCAGGCCTTTTTAAGTCGAATGTATCGCCCAATGTCAGTCCCTTCGGGATCCTTCCCTCATTCATCTTAATAAAGGTGAGGTAATCTAGACTTTTTTGACCTAGGCGACTTCTCTTCTCAGTGACAATACCTCCTGCTGCACTGAAGGTCCTTTCTGTCAGGACACTTGAAGCGGGGCAGGCCAGAAGTTCTATGGCAAATTGGGATAGCTCAGGCCACAGGTCAAGCCTGCACACCCAGTAGTCAAGGGGTTCATCGCTCCTCAGAGTGTCGAGATCTGCAGTTAAGGCGAGGTAGTCTGCTACCTGTCGGTCAAGTCGTTCTCTGAGGGTGGACCCCGAAGGGCTGTGGCTATGCATAGGAGTTAAAAAGCTCTGCATGTCCTCCATCAACAACACATCTGTAAAGCGTCCTGTCCTTGCCGTCGTGGAAGTCGGAGAATTACTTTCAGCTCTTCCCCTGTTAGATTCACGTTGTGCTGTGACATCACCCTTATACGCTGTGTAAAGCATACTTTTTCATTTATTTTGGAAATGCTGCATCCTTTCCGACTTGTTGTAATTCGGTGACATTTCTGGCACTTTATGCTTTTACTGGGTGTCTAGTAGCGTGGACACCCAGTACAGGTCGTTCCCCTTCAGCTTTTTTATACAAGGGTCCCTCAACAGGCACGACAGCATGAAAGACCCCATTTGTACAAGGTTGGATGCCGAGCTAGTCATGTCCCGTTCCTCGTCCTCAGTTATGTCACTGAAGGTATCTTCTTCCCCCCAGCCACGTACAACACCACGGGTACCAGATAGGTGACAACGAGCACCCTGGGATGCCTGTTGTGGTTGGTCTTCCTCCTCCTCCTCCTCAAAGCCACATTCCTCCTCTGACTCCTCTTCCTCACAATCCTCTTCCAGCGTTGCTGCAGGTCCAGCAAGCGATGCTGATAAGGCTGTTTCTGGTGGTGATGGTGACCACAACTCTTCCTCTTCACGCTCATCTATGGCTTGATCCAGCACTCTTTGCAGGGCACGCTCCAGGAAGAAAACAAATGGTATGATGTCGCTGATGGTGCCTTCGGTGCGACTGACTAGGTTTGTCACCTCCTCAAAAGGACGCATGAGCCTACAGGCATTGCGCATGAGCGCCCAGTAACGTGGCAAAAAAAATCCCAGCTCCGCAGAGGCTGTCCTAGCACCCCGGTCATACAAATACTCGTTAACAGCTTTTTCTTGTTGGAGCAGGCGGTCGAACATTAGGAGTGTTGAATTCCAACGTGTCAGGCTGTCGCAAATCAAGCGCCTCACTGGCATGTTGTTTCGCTGCTGGATATCGGAAAAGTGCACCATGGCCATGTAGGAACGCCTCAAATGGCCACACACCTTCCTGGTCTGCTTCAGGACGTCCTGTAAGCCTGGGTACTTATGCCCAAAGTGTTGTACGATCAGATTACACACATGTGCCATGCACGGCACATGGGTCAACTTGCCCAATTTCAATGCCGCCACCAAATTACTTCCATTGTCAGAAACCACTTTGCCGATCTCCAGTTGGTGCGGAGTCAGCCACTGATCCACCTGTGCGTTCAGGGTGGACAGGAGTGCTGGTCCAGTGTGACTCTCTGCTTTCAACCCCAAGACGGCCTGACACTGCCGTATCCGGGATGTGGAATAGTACCTGCGGAGCTGGGGGGGTGCCGTTGATGTGGAGCAAGACGCAGCAGCAGAAGAGGACTCAGCCGAGGAGGTTATGGAAGAGGATGGAGTAGGAGGAGTAGAGGAGGTAGCAGCAGGCCTGCCTGCAAGTCGTGGCAATGTCACCAACTCCTCCTCTGCAGAGCCACGCATTCCATGCTTTGCAGCCGTCAGCAGGTTTACCCAATGCGCAGTGTAGGTGATATACCTGCCCTGACCATGCTTTGCAGACCAGCTATCAGTGGTCATATGGACCCTTGCCCCAACACTGTGTGCCAGACATGCCATTACTTCCTTTCGCACAATCGAGTACAGGTTGGGGATTGCCTTTTGTGAAAAGAAATTTCAGCCGGGTACCTTCCACTGCGGTGTCCCAATAGCTACACATTTTTTGAATGCCTCAGACTCCACCAGCTTGTATGGTAAAAGCTGGCAGGCTAAGAGTTCAGACAAGCCAGCTGTCAGACGCCGGGCAAGGGGGTGACTTTGTGACATTGGCTTCTTACGCTCAAACATGTCCTTGACAGACACCTGACTGTGGGCAGATGAGCAGGAACTGAGTTTGTGTGCTGCTTCTACTCATGTGTTGATCCCATAGGCGTTTGTGATGTGCGATCATGTGCCTTCGCAAAGCAGTTGTACCTAGGTGGGTGTTGCACTTCCCACGACTCAGTTTCTTTTGGCACAGGTTGGCACAAATGGCATCGCTGTTGTCAGAGGCAGACACACACAAAAAATGCCACAATGCTGAGCTCTGCGATGATGGCATTCTGGTGGTGGCAACAGCATGCGTTGATTGGCGTGCTGTCTGGCTGACCCCGGGTGCCGATGCATGCTGTCTGACTGTGCCACTAGCTCCTTGTGATGACCTCCCCCTGCTTCCAACTCGTCTCCTCCTCCTCCTCTCTGTCTCCCCATCTGAACTTTCCCCCTGTTCTTCTTCTCTTCTAGCGGGCACCCACGTGACATCCACGGACGCATCGTCATCTTCAACCGCTTCACTTGTATCTGACAAATCAACAAAGGAAGCAGCAGCGGGTACAACATCATCATCATCACACCGTACGTCCATGTCTGTAATGCTGCCTGACTGAGACATATCACTGTTATCTACATCCTCTGTCATTGATGGTTGCGCATCACTCATTTCTTCCAACTGATGTGTAAAAAACTCCTCTGACACATCAAGTGAAGCGGCTGTGGTGCTAGTGTTGGTGGTGGCGGCAGGCGGTCGAGTGGTGGTAACTTGAGAGGTGCCCAAGATAAGCTGGAGAAGGATGGTGCGTCAAGGTTCAGAGCGGAAGCTATAGAAGATTGGGTGTCCTGTGTTAAAAAGTCAACTATGACCTCCTCAGAACTTTTTGAGTTCATGGGACGTGGCCTCTGAACACTGGGCATTATTCTACGGCCAAAGGGAATCACAGCACCACCACCACGACGGCACCTGCGGGGTGGCCTGCCTCTGCCTGTCATTTTTTTTTTAATGTACACTTACACTACTATTAAACAAGATATGAGTGGTGGCACTGGGCAAGTGGGCACAGTATACGCTGTGAGCCTGACACAAAAAAGCAGACTGATGTTTCACAGTCCAAAAAGTTTTTATTTTTTTAAATGTACACTTACACTACTATTAAACAAGATATGAGTGGTGGCACTGGGCAAGTGGGCACAGTATACGCTGTGAGCCTGGCACACACGCTGGCAGGCAGGCAACTGCAATTAGATTACACTAGCAGACTGATGTTTCACAGTCAAAAAAAATTTTTTTTACAAAATTTACACTACTGTTACAACAGATATGAGTGGTGGCACTAGTTGACAAGTGGGCCTGGCACACATGCTGGCAGGCAGGCAACTGCAATTAGATTACACTAGCAGACTGATGTTTCACAGTCAAAAAAGTTTTTTTAAAAAAAATTTACACTACTGTTACAACAGATATGAGTGGTGGCACTTGTTGGCAAGTGGGCCTGGCACACACGCTGGCAGGCAGGCAACTGCAATTAGATTACACTAGCAGACTGATGTTTCACAGTCAAAAAAAGTTTTTTTTTAAAAAATGTACAATACTGTTACAACAGATATGAGTGGTGGCACTAGTTGGCAAGTGGGCCTGGTACACACGCTGGCAGGCAGGCAACTGCAATTAGATTACACTAGCAGACTGATGTTTCACAGTCAAAAAAGTTTTTTTTTCAAAATTTACACTACTGTTACAACAGATATGAGTGGTGGCACTAGTTGGCAAGTGGGCCTGGCACACATGCTGGCAGGCAGGCAGGCAACTGCAATTAGATTACACTAGCAGACTGATGTTTCACAGTCAAAAAAGTTTTTTTTTTTTAAATATTTACACTACTGTTACAACAGATATGAGTGGTGGCACTAGTTGGCAAGTGGGCCTGGCACACACGCTGGCAGGCAGGCAGGCAACTGCAATTAGATTACACTAGCAGACTGATGTTTCACAGTCAAAAAAGTTTTTTTTTTAAATATTTACACTACTGTTACAACAGATATGAGTGGTGGCACTAGTTGGCAAGTGGGCCTGGCACACACGCTGGCAGGCAGGCAACTGCAATTAGATTACACTAGCAGACTGATGTTTCACAGTCAAAAAAGTTTTTTTTTTTAAATATTTACACTACTGATACAACAGATATGAGTGGTGGCACTGGTTGGCAAGTGGGCCTGGCACACACGCTGGCAGGCAGGCAGGCAACTGCAATTAGATTACACTAGTGGACAAATGTGATAGTTGCTTTTGGAAGAGCAACTTTCAATTTTACCCTAAATGTTGGTGTGAATTTAGCGGCAACGAAAACACTACAAACTGTGGTTTTACCTCAAAGAAAACCACCTATAACTAAAAAGATAGTTGTTAGAATATGGGGATATTTGTATAGTTTGCAGTGCGACCGGAGTAACTCTGAACCAGATTTACTCAGTCTAAATCTTGCCTAGTGTTTGATACTATGTTAAGATGTTTATTTGATACTGTGTAAAACAAATGCAAGTGTAAGTTTGAATTTACTAGAAGTATAATAATTTCAATCCGTAATATGAAAGACAGATATCTGATATTTAGTAAATAATATAAAGAATTTATTCAAAGTAACTTATAAATGCATGCATACAGTAAAAACAATAAAAGCTAGAACTACCTATTATTTTTTGACCGGATCCGGAATTAAAATATAATCAATACAAAACAGTTAGAAATATAATTATTCTAAAATATAATAGCGTTCCTAGAAATGTGTATGTGATATTATTAACTCGAGCAAAAAAGGGGGCTTACAGTTTATATGTAGATTCCTGCATATATTGATATAACACACATGAAATAGAAGAATATGCAAAAATGCATTCGCCCGGGGCTTAAAAAATAAAAGGTACCTTAAAAAAGAAAAAATTCCAAGATGGTTGTACTATACCGGTATAGTTATTCTGTAAATCCTGTTTGTTGAAGCAAACTATTGTGGAAACCCACCAGGGGGTCTCTTATAATCGTATCCAGAGGGTCAGTATGGCAATAGTTTGTTGCTTTAGTTGTGATCTTTTTGATGATGTGTAGGTTACAATTTTTTGTATCCTTTGTTGGAGGACCCACCAGGGGGTCTTACACAGTCTTTCAGGTGTATTTTATTGTGCAAAATACAATCCTCTCTTTGTTCCTGTTAATTAATTAGTTGGATGTTGTCGGACTTTATTCTCTAATTCACTTTTGTTGAGCGGTTCGGTTAGAGAAGTATTCTCAAGTTGCCAAAACTGTGCGATGTTAGGAGATCTTGTGTATCCTTTGTTGGAGGACCCACCAGGGGGTCTTACACAGTCTTTCAGGTGTATTTTATTGTGCAAAATACAATCTTCTATTTGTTCTTGCTGATTATTTAGTTGGATGTTGTCGGACTTTGTTCTCTAATTTACTTTTGTTGAGCGGTTCGGTTAGAGAAATGTCCACAAATTGCCAAGCTGTGCAATGTTTTAGGCTATGTTTTGAGCTTTTTTGGTTACTGTGTGACCTTTTTTAAGTATTTGGATTCTTTTGCGGTACCGGAGGGCTCACACTGGAGTCGAGTTCTGCTAGATTTCTGACTTGTTTTTTTGCTCTCTCATTTGTTGGCGGTCCTCGATCTTTGTACCTTACATAATTTTGTTCCGATAGCGGTTCTACTTCCTTGTCTTGATCTTTAGTGTAGAGCTGCTGGATATGATTTAGTGCAGATGTGGAAGTTGGAATAAAGTCCTGAGTCTCTGGAGCAGTATGTCTGGACGCGTTTCGGCTGTCAACTGCAGCCTTTTTCATACATAAAGAGTTATGTATGAAAAAGGCTGCAGTTGACAGCCGAAACGCGTCCAGACATACTGCTCCAGAGACTCAGGACTTTATTCCAACTTCCACATCTGCACTAAATCATATCCAGCAGCTCTACACTAAATGAGAGAGCAAAAAAACAAGTCAGAAATCTAGCAAGAACAAATAGAAGATTGTATTTTGCACAATAAAATACACCTGAAAGACTGTGTAAGACCCCCTGGTGGGTCCTCCAACAAAGGATACACAAGATCTCCTAACATCGCACAGTTTTGGCAACTTGAGAATACTTCTCTAACCGAACCGCTCAACAAAAGTGAATTAGAGAATAAAGTCCGACAACATCCAACTAATTAATTAACAAGAACAAAGAGAGGATTGTATTTTGCACAATAAAATACACCTGAAAGACTGTGTAAGACCCCCTGGTGGGTCCTCCAACAAAGGATACAAAAAATCGTAACCTACACATCATCAAAAAGATCACAACTAAAGCAACAAACTATTGCCATACTGACCCTCTGGATACGATTATAAGAGACCCCCTGGTGGGTTTCCACAATAGTTTGCTTCAACAAACAGGATTTACAGAATAACTATACCGGTATAGTACAACCATCTTGGAATTTTTTCTTTTTTAAGGTACCTTTTATTTTTTAAGCCCCGGGCGAATGCATTTTTGCATATTCTTCTATTTCATGTGTGTTATATCAATATATGCAGGAATCTACATATAAACTGTAAGCCCCCTTTTTTGCTCGAGTTATTAATATCACATACACATTTCTAGGAACGCTATTATATTTTAGAATAATTATATTTCTAACTGTTTTGTATTGATTATATTTTAATTCCGGATCCAATTAGATTACACTAGCAGACTGATGTTTCACAGTCAAAACATTTTTTTTTTAAATTTACACTACTGTTACAACAGATATGAGTGGTGGCACTAGTTGGCAAGTGGGCCTGGCACACACGCTGGCAGGCAGACAACTGCTATTAGATTACACTAGCAGACTGATGTTTCACAGTCAAAAAAGTTTTTTTTTCAAAATTTACACTACTGTTACAACAGATATGAGTGGTGGCACTTGTTGGCAAGTGGGCCTGGCACACACGCTGGCAGGCAGGCAACTGCAATTAGATTACACTAGCAGACTGATGTTTCACAGTCAAAAAAGTTTTTTTTTTTAAATTTACAATACTGTTACAACAGATATGAGTGGTGGCACTAGTTGGCAAGTGGGCCTGGCACACACACTGGCAGGCAGGCAACTGCAATTAGATTACACTAGCAGACTGATGTTTCACAGTCAAAAAAGTTTTTTTTTTTAAATATTTACACTACTGTTACAACAGATATGAGTGGTGGCACTAGTTGGCAAGTGGGCCTGGCACACTCGCTGGCAGGCAGGCAACTGCAATTAGATTACACTAGCAGACTGATGTTTCACAGTCAAAAAAGTTTTTTTTTTAAATATTTACACTACTGTTACAACAGATATGAGTGGTGGCACTTAGCAAGTGGGCCTGGCACACACACTGGCAGGCAGGCAACTGCAATTAGATTACACTAGCAGACTGATGTTTCACAGTCAAAAAAGTTTTTTTAAAAAATATTTACACTACTGTTACAACAGATATGAGTTGTGGCACTAGTTGGCAAGTGGGCCTGGCACACACGCTGGCAGGCAGGCAACTGCAATTAGATTACACTAGCAGACTGATGTTTCACAGTCAAAAAAGTTTTTTTTAGAAAATTTACACTACTGTTACAACAGATATGAGTGGTGGCACTAGTTGGCAAGTGGGCCTGGCACACACGCTGGCAGACAGGCAACTGCAATTAGATTACACTAGCAGACTGATGTTTCACAGTCAAAAAAGTTTTTTTTTTAAATATTTACACTACTGTTACAACAGATAAGAATGCAGGATCAGAATGAATCTAAAATGGCTGCTGCCCAGGAGCTGGGAGGGTCTGGGAGGGAGTGTCTGCTGCTGATTGGCTGAAATGTGTCTGCAGACTGTGAGATACAGGGTCAAAGTTTACTCAATGATTACGAATAGGGGGCGGATCGAACATCGCATATGTTCGCCCGCCGTGGCGAACACGAACAAGCTATGTTCACCGGGAACTATTCGCGACATCACTATTTATAATATTATTATTTTCATTTTATTTATTTTTAATTATTTTTCTTTCCTCTTCCTCCCATGTCGTTAAACCAATTTGGTTCTGTTTTTGTTTAATTGGTGTTAAGCCTGTATGTTTTTGATTTAAAAAACAAAAAATTCCAGGAAAATACTTGCAATAGAGGAAAAAAATACAATATACTGCGTTATAGAATGCTATGTTATGTGGTCAGCAGTGTTGCTGATCCAGTTGATGACATCTCTAACTAATAAGTATTGACACTGTATCACTGTTTACTTTTAATTGGGATATATGTTGGAAGCTACTGTGCCATTGTTTTATGTCTTCATTTGAACGCTTAAATTTGGTGCTTCATAGCTGTTCCTCTGTTTCAATGATAAATAAAGATATAAAAAAAACAAGCACACAAACACTGCCTGCAGCCTTTTGTAAATGCACTTCCTTCCTTCATAAAAGACACGAATGACATCCTATGAAAACTAGATGGCCTGACTGTAGAATCTAACACCATACTAGTAGCGATTGATGTAGAGGCTTTATATTCCTTGATCTCCCACAAATTAGGCATAGAGGCTTGCCAATACTACTTACAACAAAGGGGCAAAGAATATATGGCACATACAGCTTTTACACTTGAGTTATTGAAATTTGTACTTGAAAGAAACTTCTTCATATTTGACAACAAATTCTATCGCCAAATACTTGGAACGGCAACGTGGGCAAGTTTTTCCCCCACTTATGCCTGTCTCTACCCCGGGAAATGGGAGGTGGACCATATTAGGAATGTGTTGTCAATATATGAAGACAAGATATAACTATGGGTACGTTACATAGATTATATCTTGGTGATGTGGAATTGCTCGGAGGTGGAACTTAACTAATTTATCAGACTTATCAATGAAAATTATCTAAACTTGAAATTTACCTTTTCCTCCAGCCATAAAACCATCACATTTCTGGATTTACATATCTCTCAGCTAGATTCCGAGTTTTGCGTTATGAGTGAGAAAGCAATGTTATGCTTCATAACAATGCTTTTTCCCTAACGCCGATATTATAAGTCTTGTCAGAATAGGTGTACTGCACACCTTTTTGGCCATCATGCAACGTCAGTACCGCACTTTATAAAAAGTCCTTTTTCAATGGGACTCCCATAGCGCTCCCATTAGGCCAAAAAGTGAGCGGTACAGTCTAAAATAACAAGATCCGTAACGCCATCTAAACTGTCACAAAGTACACTAACACCCATAAACTACCTATTAACCCCTAAACCAAGGCCCTCCCGCATTGCAAACACTAAAATAAAATTATTAACCCCTAATCTGCTGCTCTGGACATCGCCGCCACTTCAAAAATGTATTAACCTCTATTCCGCCACTTCCCGACATCGTCGCCACTATAATAAAATTATTGATCCTTAAACCGCCGCCCTCCCGCATCGCAAACACTATTTAAATATTATTTACCCCTAATCTGCCGTCCACCCACAACGCCGCTATAATAAACCTATTACCCACTAAACCGCAAGCCCCCCACAATGAAATATACTAAATTAAAGTATTAACCCCTAAACCTCTGGCCTCCCACACCACTACATAAATATATTAACCCCTAAACCTAACCCTAATGTAACCCTAAGCATAACCCTAACATAACCCTAACCGTAACACCCCCTAAATTAAATATAATTAAAATAAATCTAAATACAACTTTCAAGTATTACCTAAATAATTCCTATTTAAAACTAAATACATACTTACCTATAAAATAAAACCTAATCTAGCTACAATATAACTAATAGTTATAATATTGTAGCTATCTTAGGTTTTATTTTTATTTCACAAATAAGTTTGTATTTATTTTAACTAGGTAGACTAGTTATTAAATAGTTATTAAAGGGATACTAACCCCACATTTTTTCTTTAATGATTCAGATAGAAAGTTGCTTAAAATTGCATGCTCTAATTTACTCCTATTATCAATTTTTCTTTGTTCTCATGTTATCTTGATTTGAAAAAGCAGTAATAAAAGGTTAGGAGCCGGCCCATTTTTAGTTCAGTACCTTGGTAGAGCTTGCTGATTGGTTTGCTACATTTAGCCACAAATCAGCAAGTGCTACCCCGGTGCTGAACAAAAAAAGGATCCGGCTCTAAAGCTTACAGTACTGCTTTTTCAAATCAAGATAGCATGAGAACAACGAAAAATTGATAATAGGAGTAAATTAGAAAGGCACTTAAAATCTCATGCTCTATCTGAATCATGAAAGAAAAAAAATGGGTTTAGTATCCCTTTAACTATTTACTATCTACCTAGTTAAAATAAATACAAATTTACGTGTAAAATAAAACCTAACCTGCCTCACACTAAAACCTAACATTACAATAAAATGAAATAAATTAGGGGTTAATATATTTATTTAGTGTTAGTGATGTTGGAGGCCAGAGGTTTAGGCGTTAATAACTTTAGTATAGTGACGGCGACATTGGGGGCGGCAGATTAGGGGTTAATAGCTGTAATGTAGGTGGCGGCAATGTTAAGTGCAGCAGATTAGGGGTTACTAACTGTATGTAGGTGGCGGTGATATCGGGAGCGGAAGATTAGGGGTTAATAGTTTTATGTAGGTGGTGGCGATGTTAGGGGCAGCAGATTAGGGGTGTTTAGACATGTTTTTTATGTTAGGGTGTTAGGTTTAAACATAACTTTTTCTTTCCCCATAGACGTCAATGGGGCTGCGTTACAGAGCTTTTGTTTTTCCGCGATCGCAGGTGGTAGGCTTTTTTTTTTGCCGGCTCTCCCCATTGATGTCTATGCGAAAATCGTGCACGAGCACGTCAAAGCAGCGCTTGTATTTGGGTGAAGCATGGAACTCAAAGCCACCATATCGCCCGCGCAAGCCTCCTTTTTGTAAACTTGTAATAGCAGCGCTATAGGGAGGTTAAACACTGCTGCTTTTTCTGGCGGGCGTTAATTTCCCTATAGCGCTCAAAACTCATAATCTAGCTGTCAATTAGTAATGGTAATATCTTAACAGAAATGTATAGGAAGGAAACATCTGCCAATACTAAACTAAATGCAGACAGCCATCACATTAGCTCAGTTGTAAGGGGGATCCCATATGGACAATATTTGAGGTGTAAAGAGGAATTGCTCTACAGAAGGGTCATATAAAATGCACACTAATCACCTAACTAATAGGCTGAAAGACAGAGGATATTCTGGTAAAAACCTAAAACAAAATTATAAGAGAGCAAATCAAAAATCAAGACATGAAATTTTGTATAAAAATACTGAGAAAATTGACAAAGGGTATAACACCATAAGGTTCATATCAACTTTTAACAACAAATGGAATGATATTAGAGCCATTCTTTGCAAACATTGGAACGTACTTCAGGTGGACCCAATAGTCAGTACAAAAGTGGGGGAGACCCCGCTAATGACACCAAGAAGGTCACCTAATTTACGAGACAAGTTGGTACACAGCCACTTCCAACACTCTACTAGAACTCATACCTGGTTACAAAATTATAAAAATAAAGATAGAAATTTTCCCTGTGGGAAATGCAGCATTTGTAAGAACATCCAAAAAGGGGACAAGGTCACATATACCCGTGGGATTAACCATAGGATCAAAGGCCATATAAATAGTAGGAGTGAAGGAGTGGTGTATGCAATATGGTGTACATGCCCACAATTCTATATAGGCAAAACCTACAGGGAATATAAGGAGCGGGTAAAAGAGCATAAAAGTGACATAAAAAATGAAATGAAAGATAGTAGTATAGCACAACATTTTTATACACATCATAACAGCTCAGTTATTGGCCTCAAAACAATGGGACTAGAATGGATAAATCAACAGGAGGGGGGGGGGGCGATTTAGATAGATGCTTGCTACAAGCTGAATGTAAATGGATACATAATATGGACACATTAAAACCGAATGGTCTTAATGAAGAACTGAACTTTGCCCCATTCCTGTGAAGAATAATAATAATAATATATGACTAGTACTGTACTATTTTTGCCTCTAACAATGTGCTCAAGATACCCAATTGCCACAAGGAGCTATATGGATTCATATAGATAGATATATATGACATTAAACAATATTCGTTTCTCTCCCCCCACTAAATAACCTTATGAAGTCATTTAGGGAGGTTTAACATATGTATTTTTGCTATATACTTAGAGGATAAATTTCCTACATATATCCAAATATTCTCATATGCTATCCATTCTCTTGATATGATACTATACAATGCTCCTTTTTGAGTATGTATAAAATTAGGCAAATTACTATTATGATCAATAGGGTACACTAGAATCTTCAAGTTTATATTTTTCTGACATTATGTCAGTAAATGTTATCTGAATATACCATTCTCCTCTCTCTAACCGTAAATGGTCCTGTAAAAAGAAAAGGGTTAAATATATGTGAGTTGACAGGCTACTTCTCCTATGGAGGCAGTTTAAACTAAACTTAATGTAAATAGGATGTTATTTGATACAATGCAAGCGTATAGATATAAATATGAATTTCATTATTGTGCCTTAAGGTGTAAAATTGACTAACGATGGATAATGAACATATACCGCATACCACCTTAACTAGAAATATCTACCAAACAGGAAGTAACTGTATCCGGAACTCAGTAAACTGTTTAAATTCCTAGGAGGGAGGACCAACCTGAAGGAAAGTTACGCTTGAGAAAGCCGCATAGAGTTCACCCAGCGGCGAAACACATGTTGCGTGATTGCACTTTACTACAATACTCTGTTAGGCCAACCAAGTTGGTTTCAGAGCACCATGGACTATTAAAGGGACCTGAAATACTTGTCATTAAGTATACGTTTTTTTATATCTATAATGTATTTTTTATCTTAAAAAGAAAACCGCATTTGTTTTAATATAAATATATTATCCTACCTGTTAATTTATTATTTTAAATTCACTGTATCACCCTTCAGCACAGCATCCGTGTAAACCATGGGGAAAGTAATGTGCACTAAACGGAAGTCATATTTCATATTGCTGTGAGCGCGGATGGATGCGCTCTCCAGCATAAGCAAAGACACAATTCATTTCATTGTCTTCTTTTTCTAGCAGTTACTGCCATTGTTATTGAATATAAGCATAGTACTTCAATAACACATTAGATCGATGCCAAGCCGATCCTCTATAACACAGCTGTCAAGTAAATAGCTACACTGATACTATGAAGCTCGCTCACACATTTGCTGAGAGCAAGCTTCATAGATTCAGTGGAGAGAGTTGGAGACTATTTATTTTAGAACGCATGCGCATTAGTGGATGCGGGAGCACGGGTCACGTGACTCTTCGTCATAGTGTAACGTACGTTACAATATGGCGGCACTCACCGCATTCTGTAGGCAGTGGTTTCTTGACAATATTTACAAATATGCATAGGAAGGTGAGATCAAAAAACGATCTGTATAAACATGTAATTGATTAAGTAATATGCTAAAAACAAAGCATAATTACTACATATATTAGGTGTTTAATGTCCCTTTAAGGATACGTCTATCTACCGTCCATTCTCTCCCAGCTGGACTGCACAATATTTGAGACACATGCAGGATAAAACGTGTCTCTAATCCTATGGTCAAGGGTCCCTTAGGTGAGAATAAAGCCCTCAGTAGGTAGTACCCTTATGAATGGGTTTCTCACAAGCTGGACTAACACACAAATACCACTGACTGACCACTCTGTCTAATGAACTGTTTCTTTATTGCATCATTGCCCTATATGCACAAACTGCTTTGCTTGCAATTATAAATGTGCTAATACATGCTGTCACTCTATATACATAAACTGTCTTTGCTTGCACTCACAAGTGTGCTAACATATGCTGCTGTATTGTCGTCTCACATACATGAACTGCTTTATTGCACTAACAAATGTGCTAATTAATGCCTCCAATTGTAATGCACTGTCTTACTGGGAGACACAATAATATTTTCTTATCATATATACGGTCTTAAGACAGTTTAGTTTAAGAGACTCTTTCCTGGATATCGTCATATACTGGTTCTTTCAATGACCACACCATTCTTTACAGACAGCAAAATTTGAGTTCTATTAAATGGACACTGTCTAATCTATGATGCATAGAGCTCTTATATATTTTTATTGATTTAGTATCCAATGGTCATTGGTGTATATATGGTTTTTAGTAGATATAGGCACCATTTTGCTTGCAGTTTCTAATTGTATATATGTATCAATTTTGCTATTCAATGATTACATTTTGCATACCCTAATACACAGTGTATATTTATGGGAGAGGAGCCTGTCACCTTCGATGTGGCTATCATCACACACAGTGCCTCCAGTCTTATATTCTATTATTTGTACTAAAGGGACGTGCTGGCTAGGGCATACTTGATTCTTTTACTTTTCTTTTTTCTATATCCCTTCTTTTCTCCATATTTTTTATACATTTTCTTATGCCTCCTTGCACTCCTGGATACAATATCTTTAGCTATCCAGGGTATCCCATACAATATTTATTAAATTAGGTGAGCTGGTGTACCGCTTGTTTATATATATATTGTTTTGCCAGGGGATCTTTATTTCAGCCATTAGCTGAGTATATATATTTTTTCTTACTGCCAGTAGTACAGTCCACTAGGTCATACCTGAGGGATTCTTTTGAATTAATTAATCTTTTGAAGACACTTGATGTCAACAGAGATCTGGACTTACTCGTCACTATGGACGTAGTAAGTACTGTGAAGGAACTATTGATCGTAGTGAACATTACTCGGGTCCCATCGAGTTTTTGTTGAATTTGATGGAGCTTTGCCTAGAAATTAATTTTTTATTCAGTGTTTGGGTACGGCGATGGGGTCGAGTATGGCCCTATCCTATGCCAACCTATATATGGCCCAATATGAGCAGCACAATATTTTCAATCCGCAGCACGGCTCTATCGGATTCTATCATCGCTACATCGACGATGTGTTTTTAATCTGGAGGGGTACATCTGAATCACTTATACAGTGGTTCAATGCACTCAACTTACTTGAATCCACCATTAGATTTAAAATAGAATGGGACAACCAGAAAATACATTTCTTGGATTTAGAAATATATAAAGCTGACATGGGAGACAAAAGCACTTTACAGACCACCTTGTATTATAAGGATACCGATAAAAATTATATTCTCCACTATGACAGTTTCCATCCTTATACTCAAAGGAATGGTGTCAGTTCCTCGCAGTTCCTGAGGGTCGTCAGGAATAACACCGAAGGTTCCCGTAAGGAAACCCAACTACAAGAGATGGCTCAAAAATTCCTACAACGAGGATACCCCCAACATCTAATTGAACAACAACGTTTGGTTGCTGAACAACAAACACAAGATAATCTTATTGTGAGGAGAGTGGAGAAGGAAGCTCCACGTTTGAATTTTGTGACCACCTACACTCTGGGCTCGGAAGTGGTAGCAGCCACCATCAAAGATAACTGGAAAATATTGTCTAAGGATGTGAGCTTACCCTTCTATGACCCACCTCCTCCTAGGATGGTCTATTAGAGATCCAAAAACCTACGAGATCTACTGGTGATTAAGGACCTGATTGTAAGGCTCGTGGGATACTCCTCTATCAGACCGAACTGGGCCAGTAGTCTTGTTATCCCGGCATCAAGCCGGAAAGATAGGGAATATCCCAGAGCAGAGACTATCAGGCAAATGAGGAGAGCAGCACTCACCACAGGCTGGACAGCACAAGGCAAAT
Organism: Bombina bombina; assembly: GCF_027579735.1. Lineage (NCBI taxonomy): Eukaryota > Metazoa > Chordata > Amphibia > Anura > Bombinatoridae > Bombina > Bombina bombina. The sequence goes on along the minus strand of NC_069502.1, from coordinate 871,548,757 downwards.
AAGGCAGACAGCATACGGCAACAGAAAATCAGGCCAGCAATTCAGGGGGTAACCAGGTAGCGTAGTGAGACAGGCAGGGTTCAGCAGCAAGAAGACAGTCCAGCAATGTAGGGGTTAACCAGGTAGCGTAATGAGACAGGCAGGGATCAGCAACAAGAAGTCAGTCCAGCAAGTTAGGGGTTAACCAAGTAGCGTAGTGAGACAGGCAGGGTTCAGTAACAAGGATCAGTCCAGCAGATTAGGGGTTAACCAGGTAGAGTAGTAAGACAGGCAAGGTTTCAGCAACAAAGTATCAGTCCAGCAGTTTAGGGGTTAACCAAGTAGCGTAGTAAGACAGGCAAGGTTTCAGCAGAAAAGTATCAGTCCAGCAGTTTATGGGTTAACCAAGTAGCGTAGTAAGACAGGCAAGGTTTCAGCAACAAAGTATCAGACCAGCAGTTTAGGGGTTAACCAAGTAGCGTAGTAAGACAGGCAAGGTTTCAGCAACAAAGTATCAGACCAGCAGTTTAGGGGTTAACCAAGTAGCGTAGTAAGACAGGCAAGGTTTCAGCAACAAAATATGAGACCAGCAGTTTAGGGGTTAACCAAGTAGCATAGTAAGACAGGCAAGGATTCAGCAACAAAGTATCAGTCCAGCAGACGATCTGTCACTCCCAGGAGCACACGAAGTAGCACCTATACTTGGGCAGTGACAGATCGCTTGCAGCCCGCTAAAGTACCTGGTGGATTGGCGCCAGGAGACCGGCCGGCATCAGGAGTGTGCGGCGATGACGTTAGCGCCGCACGCATACTGAGCCGACACAGCCCTAGGCAACGAGCATGGGGAAGACGCCGTGTCCCTAGCAATGGCGTGGCGTGACATAGCCCCCTCCTCAAGGGTTCCCTCTGGGGACTAGAGTCGGCTTCAAAGGGTGAGCAGCATGGAATTTGGAGACCAGAGATGGAGAATGCACATCACTGGCAGGAACCCAGGAATGGTCTGCTACAGAGTAACCCTTCCAATGTATCAGATACTGCAATTGTCTGCGCCTGTATCTGGAGTCCAGAATCTTAGCCACTTCATATTCTGGGTTACCATGGATCAAGAGCGGAGGAGGAGGAGTTTGAGGCTGGGAATATCTATTCTTGATGTATGGCTTGAGTAGTGAGATGTGGAAGACTGGATGTATGCGTAGGGTTCTCGGCAAGGCCACTTTGTAGGCAACAGGAGACAGTCTTTTTAGAACCTTGTAAGGACTGATAAACCTAGACCCTAATTTGTGACAGGGTTGACGTAGACGGATATGTCGAGTCAGAGAGACAGCTGAACGCAGCTGAGAGCGAATTAGTTGCCAATGAGTGGTGAGATCAGTGACATGACGGTCTGCGGCAGGTACCCCAGTGGACCGAGCTGAAAGAGGGAAGATACAAGGTTGATAACCTACTGCAGCTTGGAATGGAGAGCATCGAAGAGACGAGTGCCAATGGGTGTTTCTTGCCAGCTCAGCTAAGGGTAGCAATTCAGACCAGTTGGTATGGCGAGTGTTGACAAAGGCTTTAAGGTAGGATTCAAGATCCTGGTTTGCTCTCTCAGTTAGTCCATTGGTCTGAGGATGGTAGCCAGACGACACGGATACAGTGGTTCCAATTAACTCTCCAGAAGGCAGAGATGAACTGTGAACCCTTGTCAGAGACAATAGTTACAGGAATGCCATGAAGTCGTACCACATGCAATAGAAAAAGGGATGACAATTCCTGAGCAGAAGGCAGTTTGGCTAGGGGTACGAAGTGAGCCAGTCTGGAGAAGTGATCCACCACAACCCAGATAACGGTATGGTGGTCGGAAGAGGGAAGATTAACAATGAAGTCCATTGTTATGTGTGTCCAGGGTCGTTTGGGAATGGACAATGGTTGGAGCAGGCCAGGAGGCAAGGATTGGGGAGTCTTGTTGGCAGCACAAATTGTGCAGGCTTTCACATAGTCCTGAGCGTCAGACTTCATGGAAGGCCACCAAACATGTTGGCAAAGATGCCTGAAGGTCCTAGTCGAACCAAGATGTCCTGAGAGTTTGCTATCATGAGCCCAGGCTAGCATAGGGATACGGAGGTTCCGAGGTACAAAGAGGATATCAGAGGCCATGGGGGCACCAGGAGGTTTACTAGACTGAGCACGTTGTAATCTTTGCAGAAGAGTGGTATTGAGTTGAGTGATCACACAGGAGGGGGGTATAATGTGTTCGATAGGAGCTTCGGAGGAATCACTTGAGTGAGGGAACTGACGGAAAAAGGGCGACCGCCTTCTTGTTCTTGGTTCCAGGAAGGTAGGAAATCACAAAGTGAAAACGGGAAAAGAACAAGGCCCACCTGGACTGACGAGGATTGAGTCGATGAGCAGTTTCTAGGTAAGTCAGATTCTTATGGTCGGTGAGGATCTGAATAGGGTTGGCAGTGCCCTCTAGCCAGTGACACCATTCAGTTAAGGCCATTTTAATGGCTAAGAGTTCACGATTACCCATATCATAGTTCCTCTCAGCAGGAGTGAAACATTTAGAAAAGAAGGCTACAGGGTGTTATTTGGAAGTCAGAGGGTCCCTTTGGGTAAGAACTGCTCCAGCCCCTATCTCAGAGGCATCAACCTCTAAGGTGAACTGTAGGTCAGGGTCAGGATGGCGGAGCACAGGAGCTGAACAGAAAGCCTTTTCCAGACAAGAAAAGGCATTTATGGCCTCAAGAGGCCAATGTTTACAGTCCTTGTTCCGTCTAGTCAATTCAGTGAGAGGAGCGACTGTTTGAAAAAAACAAAATGTATGCTTACCTGATAAATTTCTTTCTTTTGCGATGTACCGAGTCCACGAATTCATCCTAACTTGTGGGATATTGTCCATCCTGACAGGAAGTAGCAAAGAGAGAACCACAGCAGAGCTGTCTATATAGCTCCCCCCTTGACTCCACCCCCCCCAGTCATTCGACCGAAGGCCAAGGAAGAAAAGGAGAAACTATAAGGTGCAGAGGTGACTGAAGTTTACATAAAAAAAATACTATCTGTCTTGAATAGACAGGGCAGGCCGTGGACTCGGTACATCGCAAAAGAAAGACATTTATCAGGTAAGCATAAATTTTGTTTTCTTTTGCATGATGTACCGAGTCCACGGATTCACCCTAACTTGTGGGATACCAATACCAAAGCTTTAGGACACGGATGAAGGGAGGGACAAGACAGGAACCTAAACGGAAGGCATCACTGCTTGCAAAACCTCTCTCTTAAAAATAGCCTCCGAAGAAGCAAAAGTATCAAATTTATAACATTTTGAAAAGGCATGAAGTGACGACCAAGTCGCAGCCTTACAAATCTGTTCAACAGAAGCATCATTTTTAAAAGCCCATGTGGAAGCTACCGCTCTAGTAGAATGAGCTGTAATCCTTTCAGGAGGCTGCTGTCCAACAGTCTCATAAGCCAAACGGATGATGCTTTTCAGCCAAAAGGAAAGAGAAGTCGCCGTAGCCTTTTGACCCCTACACTTTCCAGAATAGACAACAAACAAAGAAGATGTTTGCCGAAAATCTTTGGTTGCCTGCAAATAAAATTTCAAAGACCGAACCACGTCCAAGTTGTGCAACAGACGTTCCTTCTTACAAGAAGGATTAGGACACAGAGAAGGAACAGCAATTTCTTGATTGATATTCCTGTTAGTAACAACCTTAGGAAGGAACCCAGGCTTGGTTCACAAAACCACCTAATCAGCATGGAACACAAGATAAGGAGAGTCACATTGTAATGCAGATAGTTCAGAAACTCTTCGAGCTGAAGAGATAGCAACTAGGAACAAAACTTTCCAAGATAAAAGCTTAATATCTATGGAATGCATGGGTTCAAATGGAACCCCCTGAAGAACTCTAAGAACTAAATTTAGACTCCATGGCGGAGCAATAGGTTTAAACACAGGCTTAATTCTAACTAAAGCCTGACAAAAAGCCTGAACGTCTGGAACATCTGCCAGATGCTTGTGCAACAAAATAGACAGAGCAGATATCTGTCCCTTTAGGGAACTAGCTGATAATCCTTTCTCCAATCCCTCTTGGAGAAAAGACAAAATCCTAGGAATCCTGATTTTACTCCAGGAGAAGCCTTTGGATTCGCACCAAAAAAGATATTTACGCCATATCTTATGATAAATTTTCATAGTAACAGGCTTTCGAGCCTGAATCAAGGTATTTATGACTGACTCAGAGAAACCCCGCTTTGATAGAATCAAGCGTTCAATCTCCAAGCAGTCAGTCACAGAGAAATTAGATTTGGATGCTTGAATGGACCTTGAATCAGAAGGTCCTGTCTCAATGGCAGAGACCATGGTGGAAGGGATGACATGTCAACCAGGTCTGCATACCAAGTCCTGCGTGGCCACACAGGCGCTATCAAAATCACCGATGCTCTCTCCTGTTTGATTCTGGCAATCAGACGTGGAAGGAGAGGGAAAGGTGGAAACACATAAGCCAGGTTGAACGACCAGGGTACTGCTAGAGCATCTATCAGTACAGCCTGAGGATCCCTTGACCTTGAGCCATAACGAGGAAGTTTGGCGTTCTGACGAGACGCCATCAGATACAACTCTGGTGTGCCCCATAGCCGAACCAGCTGAGCAAACACCTCCGGATGGAGTTCCCACTCCCCCGGATGAAAAGTCTGACGACTTAGAAAATCTGCCTCCCAGTTCTCTACACCTGGGATATAGATCGCTGACAGATGGCAAGAGTGAGCCTCTGCCCATTGGATTATCCTTGAGACCTCTATCATCGCTAAGGAACTCTTTGTTCCGCCCTGATGATTGATATAAGCCACAGTCGTGATGTTGTCCGACTGAAACCTGATGAATCTGGCCAAAGCCAGCTGAGGCCATGCCTGGAGAGCATTGAATATCACTCTTAATTCCAGAATATTTATCGGTAGGAGAGCCTCCTCCCGAGACCACAAACCCTGAGCTTTCAGGGAATTCCAGACTGCACCCCAGCCCAGAAGACTGGCGTCTGTCGTCACTATAACCCATTCTGGCCTGCGGAAACACATTCCCTGGGACAGATGATCCCGTGACAACCACCAAAGAAGAGAGTCTCTGGTCTCTTGATCCAGATTTATCTGAGGAGATAAATCCACATAATCCACATTCCACTGATTGAGCATGCATAGTTGCAGTGGTCTGAGATGCAAGCGAGCAAACGAAACTATGTCCATTGCCGCTAGCATTATACCGATTACCTCCATACACTGAGCCACTGACGGCCGAGGAATTGAATGAAGAGCTCGGCAGGTGGACAAAATCTTTGATTTCCTGACCTCTGTCAGAAATATTTTCATGTCCACCGAGTCTATCAGAGTCCCTAGAAATGAAACTCTTGTGAGGGGGGAAAGAGAACTCTTTTTTAAGTTCACTTTCCACCCGTGAGACCTTAGAAAGGCCAACACTAAGTCCGTGTGAGACTTGGCTAGTTGGAAGGACGACGCTTGAATTAGAATGTCGTCTAGATAAGGTGCCACTGCTATGCCCCGTGGCCTTAGAACCGCCAGAAGGGACCCTAGCACATTCGTGGCGCCGTGGCCAACCCGAAAGGAAGAGCCACAAACTGATAATGCTTGTCCAGAAAGGCGAACCTGAGGAACTGATGATGATCTTTGTGGATAGGAATGTGCAGATACGCATCCTTTAAGTCCACGGTGGTCATATATTGACCCTCCTGGATCAATGGTAAGATAGTCCGAATGGTCTCCATCTTGTAAAGATGGAACTCTTAGGAATTGGTTTAGGATCTTGAGATCCAGAATTGGTCTGAAGGTTCCCTCCTTTTTGGGAACTATAAACAGATTGGAGTAGAACCCCTGCCCCTGTACTGCTTTTGGAACTGGGCAGATCACTCCCATGGTAAAAAGGTCTTCTACACAGCGTAAGAACGCCTCTCTTTTTGTCGGGTTTACAGACAATTGAGAAAGATGGAACCTCCCCCTAGGAGGGGAATCCTTGAAATCTAGAAGGTATGCCTGGGTTACAATTTCTACTGCCCAGGAATCCTGAACGTCTCTGCCCAGGCCTGAGCAAAGAGAGAGAGTCTGCCCCCTACTAGATCCGGTCCCGGATCGGGGGCTACCCCTTCATGCTGACTTAGTGGCAGCAGAAGGCGTTTTGGCCTGTTTACCCTTGTTCCAAGCCTGATTAGGTCTCCAGGTTGGCTTGGAATGAGCAAAGTTCCCCTCTTGCTTTGCAGCAGGGGAAGAGGTAGAGGGACCACTCTTGAAGTTTCGAAAGGAACGAAAATTATTTTGTTTGGTCCTTGTCTTATTTGACTTATCCTGAGAAGGGTATGACCCTTCCTTCCAGTAATGTCTGAAATGATCTCTTTCAATGTAGGCCCGAATAGGGTCTTACCCTTGAAAGGGATGGACAAAAGCTTAGATTTAGATGACACATCAGACTTAAGCTATAACGCTCTATGCGCTAAAATGGTAAAACCTGAATTCTTAGCCGCTAATTTAGCAAGATGAAAAGCGGCGTCTGTAATAAAAGAATTAGCCAACTTAACAGCCTTAATTCTGTCCAAAATATCATCTAGTGGGGTCTCCATCTGAAGAGCCTCTTCTAGAGCCTCAAACCAAAAGGCAGCTGCAGTGGTTACAGGAACAATGCATGCTATAGGTTGAAGAAGAAAACCTTGATGAACAAAAATTTTCTTTAGGAGACCCTCTAATTTTTTATCCATAGGATCAATGAAAGCACAACTGTCTTCAATAGCTATAGTTGTACGCTTAGCCAGGGTAAAAATAGCTCCCTCCACCTTAGGGACCGTCTGCCATGAGTCCTTTATGGTGTCAGAAATGGGAAACATTTTCTTAAAAACAGGAGGGGGAGAGAACAGAATACCTGGTTTATCCCACTCCTTAGTAACAATGTCCGAAATCCGCTTAGGGACCGGAAACACATCAGTGTAAACAGGAACCTCTAAATATTTATCCATTTTACACAATTTCTCTGGAACTACAATAGGCTCACAATCATCCAGAGTCGCTAAAACCTCCCTGAGCAATAAACGGAGGTGCTCTAGCTTAAATTTAAATGCCGTCATATCTGAATCTGTCTGAGAGAACATCTTTCCTGAATCAGAAATCTCTCCCTCAGATAGCAAATCCCTCATCCCTACCTCAGAACATTGTGAGGGAATATTGGATACGGCTACTAAAGCGTCAGAAGGCTCCGCATTTGTTCTTAACCCAGAGCTACTGCGCTTCCCTTGCAACCCAGGCAGCTTAGATAAAACCTCTGTGAGGGTAGTATTCATAACTGAAGCCATATCTTGCAAAGTGAAAGAATTAGACGCACTAGAAGTACTCTGCGTCGCTTGTGCGGGCGTTACTGGTTGAGACACTTAGGGAGAACTAGATGGCAAAACCTGATTTCCTTCTGTCTGAGAATCATCTAATGCCAAACTTTTATAAGTCAAAATATGCTGTTTGCAATTTATAGACATATTAGTACAAGTGGGACACATTCTAAGAGGGGGTTCCACAATGGCTTCTAAACAAATTGAACAATGAGTTTCCTCAGTGTCAGACATGTTTAACAGGCTAGTAATGAAGCAAGCAAGCTTGGAAAACACTTATTTAATGAAAAAAACACAATTTGCAAAAACAGTACTGTGCCTTTAAGATAAAAAAAGGCATACACAAACTGCAAAACAGGTTAAAATTGCTTCAATTTTTCTGAAATTTTAACAGTGTACCCACTAAGCTTTAGAAGGATTGCACCACAAGTAAATAAGCAATAAACCCCAAATGAAAAAAACGGATTGAAATATGTCTAAAACCGGTTAAAACCCCCTAAAGCACCTTGCCACAGCTCTGCTGTGGCCCTACCTGCCCTTAGGAAGCGATAATATTTAAAGCTTCAATTAGTCCCTCAGAAGACTCTCAGGACCTCAGGAGAAGTTGCTTGTGGCTTGTAAATGTAGGCCCCGCCCACCTCACTCGATGTTGCTGGGGCCTACACAAAACTAACAAACCCTGCCTGAAAGCCATGTGGGTTATAATCAACCCCAAAGAACCCTCAAGCAAATGTCCCATAAAACAGAAAACGTTACTCCCAGACACAAAAACGTTTGTCCCAAATTCACATAACAAACTGAGTGCCCACAAAAAAATTAACCCTTTATGCAAGCTAGTAAAAACCTCTGTTAACACTAGGATTACTGCTTACCCTTCCCCTAATGGGGACACTGTCAGAGTTAACACAGTCTCTGCAGAAAATATGACTGAACATACCTCATTGCTGTATAGCAAGAAACCGTTCCTCACACTGAAGTTTTCCTGTACTCCTCAGCTGTGGGAACAGCAGTGGACCTTAGTTACAAATGCTAAGATCATCCTCCTCCAGGCAGAAATTTTCATCTATGTCCTGCCTGAGAGTAAATAGTACAACACCGGTACCATTTAAAAATAACAAACACTTGATTGAAGATAAAATAAAAATAACAGTTTAACACCTCTTCTCTTTACTCTTCCTGCTTAGAGCCAGCAAAGAGAATGAATGGGGGGTGCAGTTAATGGGGGAGCTATATAGACAGCTCTGCTGTGGTGCTCTCTTTGCTACTTCCTCAGGAAGGACAATATCCCACAAGTTAGGATGAATCCGTGGACTCGGTACATCATGCAAAAGAAAGTTCTTTATGAACTTGCGGTAGTAATTGGAGAACCCCAAGAACCTCTGTAATTCCTTTAAGGAGGTAGGTTGAGGCCAAACTAGTAAAGCGGTGAGTTTAGCAGGATCCATGGCAAAACCCTCCTTCGAGATGACATATCCAAGGAATTGGATCCGGACTTGATCAAACTCACATTTTTCTAGCTTGGCTACCAAAGAGTTATCCCTGAGATGAAGAAGCACCTGTCTCACGTGCCTGTGATGCTCCTCTAAAGTATAAGAGAAAACAAGGATATCATCCAGGTAAACGATGACAGTGCAGTTGAGGAGGTCACGGAAGACGTCGTTGACAAATGCCTGGAAGACTGCAGGGGCGTTACACAACCCAAAGGGCATTAGAAGGTATTCATAATGCCCGATCTTGTGTTGAAGGCGGTCTTCCATTCATGGCCTGAAGAGATGCGAATCAAATTGTATGCCCCACGTAATTCCAATTTAGTGAAGAAGCGAGCATCTTGGAGTGAGTCATACAATTCAGTGATCAGTGGTATGGGATAGCGATTCTTGATGGTTATGTTGTTCAAGGCCCTGTAGTCTATGCAGGGTCTGAGCCCACCATCCTTCTTACCGACAAAAAAGAAACCAGCCCCAGCAGGAGAGGAAGAAGGGCAAATGAAACCTTTAGCTAGGTTTTCTTGGATGTACTGCTCCATGGATTTGGTTTCAGCCTTGGAGAGTGTATACGTCCTGCCTCTAGGAAGTGGAGCTCTGGGAAGGATGTCAATCTTACAGTCATATTGACGGAGGGGGGCCAGCACGTCGGCTGCTTTTTTCTCAAATATATCAACAAAGTCTGCATATACTGAAGGAAGAATGAAGGGAGTCTGGATGCTGGCTATAGGAATGCGGAGCAAAGGAGTGACATTAGCAAGGCAGGAGTGGAAACAGGAGGCACCCCAAGAAGCCAGTTGTCCCTCAGCCCAGTCGAACTGTGGATTGTGTAAGTGAAGCCAAGGGAGACCAAGGATGACAGGCTGAGCTGAGGAATGAATGACCTCGAACTGGAGCTGTTTGGTATGAAGAACATCAACGGTCAGGGTTAGGGGTGCTGACTCAAAATGGATCAAACCAGAACCAAGGGGGTGCCATCCAGGGTAGTTATCTTGAGACAATGTCTTTTCTGTAGAAGAGGTAGACCAGCTTGAATCATAAAACGGTGATCCAGGAAGTTGCCAGCTGCCCCTGAATCAATGAAGGCTTGATTGTGGACAGTATTCTGAAGGAAGGTAAGGGTAACAGGTACCAGGATCCGAGAGGAGTGAGGGGATTTGGTAGAGATCATGCTTAGAGGTACCCCTGTGTTATCCTCTAAGCATGATCTCTACCAAATCCCCTCACTCCTCTCGGATCCTGGTACCTGTTACCCTTACCTTCCTTCAGAATACTGTCCACACTCAAGCCTTCATTGATTCAGGGGCAGCTGGCAACTTCCTGGATCACCGTTTTATGATTCAAGCTGGTCTACCTCTTCTACAGAAAAGACATTGTCTCAAGATAACTACCCTGGATGGCACCCTCTTGGTTCTGGTTTGATCCATTTTGAGTCAGCAAAAAAAAGGTATCCGGAACCAGAACCAAGGGGGTGCCATCCAGGGTAGTTATCTTGAGACAATGTCTTTTCTGTAGAAGAGGTAGACCAGCTTGAATCATAAAACAGTGATCCAGGAAGTTGCCAGCTGCCCCTGAATCAATGAAGGCTTGAGTGTGGACAGTATTCTGAAGGAAGGTAAGGGTAACAGGTACCAGGATCCGAGAGGAGTGAGAGGATTTGGTAGTAGAGATCATGCTTAGAGGTACCCCTGTGTTATCCTCTAAGCATTGGCTTGTTCCGGCCGAATGTCACAGTCCTTTAGTTGGTGGGAGTTAGAGCCATAATAAAAGCATAGACTCAGTCTCCTTCTTCTCTGTCTTTCGGACTCTGAAGGTTTGAAGGAGGAGAGATCCATGGGTTCCTCCACTGAGGTAACTGGAGCTGCTGAAGGGGTAGAGGATGTCGCCGGACCAGGACGAACAGGGGGACGGGAAGGGAGGACCCTCCTAGTTCGGTCTCTCTCAGCTTGACTCTCCTGAAAGCGAGAGTCCAGGCTGATACAAAGTGCTATAAAGTCATCCAAAGAAGAAAGAATATCACGATAGGTGAGTTCATCTTTGATGCGTTCATGGAGACCCCTCCTAAAGGCTGCCTTGAGAGCACTGCCATCCCAAGTGGTTTCAAGTGCCAAGGTGCGAAACTCAACTGCAAACTGAGCCACGGTTCTGTTGCCCTGGCGAAGATCCAGGAGGGAATATTCCGCAGCAGAGGTACGGCCAGAAGCCCCAAACACAGCAGAAAAAGCAGAAATGAAATCATCAGCATCATGCAGGAGTGGAGCATCCTGTTCCAGAAGAGGAGAGACCCAGGCTAGGGACTTGTCTTTCAGCAAGGAAATGATAAAGGTGACCCTTGACTGGGGAGACTGAAAGGTGTGGGGATCATTACGGAAGTGCAGCCTGCATTGGTTAAGGAAACCCCTGCAATATGTAGTACCTTCATACTTGTCAGGCAAAGGTATCCGGGGTATGCTTCCAGAAGCAGAGGGAGAAGCCACAGTACTGGAAGCAGGGACTGGAGGTGAAACAACAGGAGTAGTACTCCTCGATGTGACTAGTAAGGAGAGTTGAGTGGTAATAGCCTCCAGCTTGGAATCCATATTCTGCAGTTGTGTAGTATGGGTTCCCAACATCTGTCCTTGGAGATAAACAGCTTGTGCCACCTCATCTGGTTCCATGGCCCAAGTATAATGTAAGGCTTGTGGGATACTCCTCTATCAGACCGAACTCGGCCAGTAGTCTTGTTATCCCGGCGTCGAGCCGGAAAGATAGGGAATATCCCAGAGCAGAGACTATCAGGCAAATGAGGAGAGCGGCACTCACCACAGGCTGGACAGCACAAGGCAAATAAGGCAGACAGGATATGGCAACAGAAAATCAGGCTAGCAATTCAGGGGGTAACCAGGTAGCGTAGTGAGACAGGCAGGGTTCAGCAACAAGAAGACAGTCCTGCATTGTAGGGGTTAACCAGGTAGCGTAATGAGACAGGCAGGGATCAGCAACAAGAAGTCAGTCCAGCAAGTTAGGGGTTAACCAAGTAGTGTAGTGAGACAGGCAGGGTCCAGTAACAAGGACCAGTCCAGCAGATTAGGGGTTAATCAGGTAGAGTAGTAAGACAGGCAAGGTTTCAGCAAAAAAAGTATCAGTCAGTATCAGCAGTTTAGGGGTTAACCAAGTAGTGTAGTAAGACAGGCAAGGTTTCAGCAACAAAGTATCAGACCAGCAGTTTAGGGGTTAACCAAGTAGCGTAGTAAGACAGGCAAGGTTTTAGTAACAAAGTATCAGACCAGCAGTTTAGGGGTTAACCAAGTAGCGTAGTAAGACAGGCAAGGTTTCAGCAACAAAGTATCAGACCAGCAGTTTAGGGATTAACCAAGTAGCGTAGTAAGACAGGCAAGGATTCAGCAACAAAGTATCAGTCCAGCAGACAATCTGTCACTCCCAGGAGCACACGAAGTAACACCTATACTTTGGCAGTGACAGCTGCCCGCTAAAGTACCTGGTGGATTGGCGCCAAGAGACCGGCTGGCATCAGAAGTGTGCGGCGATGACGTCATCGCTGCACGCACCCTGAGCCGACACAGCCCTAGGCAACGAGCATGGGGAAGACACCACTCCCCTAGCAACGGCGCAGCGTTACACTGATGCATTGCTACGAATGTAAATCTTTTCCTACCTAAGGCTAAACAAGGTTGTTACAGGTGTGGCAATTGTGTCACTTGTAAAAGCATTATGACCAGTAATAGCTTTCACCATTCGCACACCAATAAGAAATATGTCATCAGACACAGGTTGACATGTACCTCTGAATTTGTAGTGTATAATATCATTTGCCCGTGTTTCCTTTATTATATAGGGAAAACAGTGACTACCTTCAGAGAACAGCTGATGAACCATAAATCAACTATACGCCAAGCTATCAATAAAGGCAGCTCAGAACAGCCTGTTGCAAGACATTTTTTGCAAGCTGGACATTCTGTTTCAATGCTGAGAACCATACTTATTGATCATGTCCCTCTCTTGAGACGTGGGGGTGATAGGGCATTAGCCCTACTACGGCTTCAAGCTAAATCGATCTATGATCTGGACACAGTTGCCCCAAGGGGCCTCAATACTATGATAGACTTTGGATGCTGGTACAAATGATACAGCTACTTACAGGAACCTCCTCTAACCGAATATAAGTTTCTATTTACTCCTTGGGCCTTGAAGCTCGGATTATAAACATAGGATAAAAATATGTTAAAAACAATATGCATTCATTTTGTTTTGCATTCATAGAAACCTGTTATATTGCCATTGATACCTAGATTTATAGATTGGCCCTTACGGTTTATCTGTGACATTTTGTATTTGTATGGTTTGCACATATGTATGAACATCATTCTGCACTAGCACTTGCGTTATGAGCATGTCTGTACTTTATCAACATTTTATAATCTTGGTATATATTAGCAATTGGCATGTTATTGTTATTGTTTTTATTTTAGATCGCCCTCTTGATCCGCTATCAGACGCCTGGCTAGCTTGCCAACGGCGGTCAATGACGTCATCGGCAGGCGCGGTATTGCCGTCAGTGTTTGCAGCGTGTCTAGTAAGACGGTGATCAGCGGTTGGGTAATGTTTGTTATGATTTATTTCAGACATATGTTTCACATTATGTATTTAGGTGGGGTATATCAGGGTGGGTTTATGTGGGTACTCGTTATGTCTACTATGGCCTCCATTTGAGAATGGTTCAATCTTGAACCGAAACGTTATGGGTTAAGGCCCTCTTTTTCTTGTACCTTGTGGATTAAAAAGGCTTTGAATTTGCATCACATCCTGTGTTGCCTGCTTTTTTGCAGTATCACCATCTATCCCTAGCCAGGTTTGGTATACTGTGTACTTTGTATTCACTTTATGTAGCAGAGCACCAGGCAATTGGTCTGAATGGTGTGTGCCACTTTTCCTACACACTATATATATGTGTATATATATATATATATATATATATACAGGGAGTGCAGAATTATTAGGCAAGTTGTATTTTTGAGGATTAATTTTATTATTGAACAACAACCATGTTCTCAATGAACCCAAAAAACTCATTAATATCAAAGCTGAATATTTTTGGAAGTAGTTTTTAGTTTGTTTTTAGTTTTAGCTATTTTAGGGGGATCACTGTGTGTGCAGGTGACTATTACTGTGCATAATTATTAGGCAACTTAACAAAAAACAAATATATACCCATTTCAATTATTTATTTTTACCAGTGAAACCAATATAACATCTCAACATTCACAAATATACATTTCTGACATTCAAAAACAAAACAAAAACAAATCAGTGACCAATATAGCCACCTTTCTTTGCAAGGACACTCAAAAGCCTGCCATCCATGGATTCTGTCAGTGTTTTGATCTGTTCACCATCAACATTGCGTGCAGCAGCAACCACAGCCTCCCAGACACTGTTCAGAGAGGTGTACTGTTTTCCCTCCTTGTAAATCTCACATTTGATGATGGACCACAGGTTCTCAATGGGGTTCAGATCAGGTGAACAAGGAGGCCATGTCATTAGATTTTCTTCTTGTATACCCTTTCTTGCCAGCCACGCTGTGGAGTACTTGGACGCGTGTGATGGAGCATTGTCCTGCATGAAAATCATGTTTTTCTTGAAGGATGCAGACTTCTTCCTGTACCACTGCTTGAAGAAGGTGTCTTCCAGAAACTGGCAGTAGGACTGGGAGTTGAGCTTGACTCCATCCTCAACCCAAAAAGGCCCCACAAGCTCATCTTTGATGATACCAGCCCAAACCAGTACTCCACCTCCACCTTGCTGGCATCTGAGTCAGACTGGAGCTCTCTGCCCTTTACCAATCCAGCCACGGGCCCATCCAGACTCACTCTCATTTCATTAGTCCATAAAACCTTAGAAAAATCAGTCTTGAGATATTTCTTGGCCCAGTCTTGACGTTTCAGCTTGTGTGTCTTGTTCAGTGGTGGTCGTCTTTCAGCCTTTCTTACCTTGGCCATGTCTCTGAGTATTGCACACCTTGTGCTTTTGGGCACTCCAGTGATGTTGCAGCTCTGAAATATGGCCAAACTGGTGGCAAGTGGCATCTTGGCAGCTGCACGCTTGACTTTTCTCAGTTCATGGGCAGTTATTTTGCGCCTTGGTTTTTCCACACGCTTCTTGCGACCCTGTTGACTATTTTGAATGAAACGCTTGATTGTTCGATGATCACGCTTCAGAAGTTTTGCAATTTTAAGAGTGCTGCATCCCTCTGCAAGATATCTCACTATTTTTGACTTTTCTGAGCCTGTCAAGTCCTTCTTTTGACCCATTTTGCCAAAGGAAAGGAAGTTGCCTAATAATTATGCACACCTGATATAGGGTGTTGATGTCATTAGACCACACCCCTTCTCATTACAGAGATGCACATCACCTAATATGCTTAATTCGTAGTAGGCTTTCGAGCCTATACAGCTTGGAGTAAGACAACATGCATAAAGAGGATGATGTGGTCAAAATACTCATTTGCCTAATAATTCTGCACTCCCTGTATATATGTGTGTGTGTGTGTATATATATATATATATATATATATATATATATATATATATGTGAAAATATATATATATATGTATATCTATATCTATGTATATCTATATATACATATATATATATGTATATCTATATCTATATATATATATATATATATATATATATATATATATATACAGTATATATGTATATCTATAAATATATATATGTATATCTATATACAGTATATATATGTATATGTATATCTATATATATAGAAGATCCAAGCAGGGACTACACTCACTGGATTTAGAAAATAAATCAATCTTTATTAAACGGTGACGTTTTGGGGTTCGCAGACCCCTTCCTCAGATCAGACAGTGTGACTTAAATGTGCTAAGCCCCACCCATCAATTAATTCAAAAATTGTGCAACAAACAGGTATTGCCATGGCAACCCCATAGTTGCTTAGTAACAAACATAAACATAATGGGGAAAAAACAACAACTATGTATTCACCCCACCATATAGTGCTCAGTATCAAAGTACCCAGAATAAATGAAAGTAAAATAAAATAAAACATGGTGTAAACCATCCTGATTACATTTCATACATGAATAAAATTATGCCTCAAAATGTATATAGGAAAATATCCAGTTTAAAGGGTTATTCCAGACAAAATTGATAACCACATGGGTGCATTTCGGTATTGAACAGAAGCAATTTTGTAATATACATGTATTAGCAAAAATGCTTCTAATAAAAGCTATAGCTGTTACAAAAGTGTATTTAAGTATGCACCGTGCACCAGCATTTTAAAGAAAGCACTTGTTCAGAGAGCCTAAGGTTCTAATACCATCTGTTAATCAGGGCCGGACTGGGAAATCAGACCGGCCCTGGAAATTCGTATAGACCGCCCAGTCCCGCCCCCTCCTGCCCAGCTCCGCCCCCTCTGTCCACGTCCCCTCCAGCCAAGTGATGATCTGAGCAGCTACATTATTTAATATGTGGGTGCAGTAGCAATATCTAGCTATGCTTCACATGCACATGCAGAGAAAAATGTTAACACTAAAACAGTGATAACTTTTACTAGAAGCATTTTTGCTAATACATGTACATTGCAAATATGTTTCTATTCAAAGATGTAATTAATCTATGTGCATTTATATTTTGACTGGCATGTTCCTTTAAACATTATGTTCGTGAAAATCAGCAACCAGACATTATGTATGTAAAATCCCAGTGTAACTATCAAATAATAACCAGGAGCAAATCGGTTTAAACAGAGTTAATCATATTGAGTTGGTTAACAAATGTTATTATACAAAACATTCTACCTTCGTTGTAAAATCAGATAATCCCCCAGGTGCTAGTATTATGAAAAACCTACTAGGGCATGTAACAAAGCATCAAAATACAGACATCTGCGCTCGATCTATTAGTAAGTTCAACCTGTCATGTTGTGTGATAGTAGCGGTCTAAGTCTAAATAGAAACCGTCTGTATGTGTTGAACTTACTTGTAAATATCCAGATAGTGGGAAGATCACAATGAGCGGCGGGTGAGTCCTAGGGAACAGATTCAAGCATTCTGAATAGACAACGTTCTTGTTATGCAAAACATTGGTATTTGGTGTTTTAACGTCTGTGCCATTATGACACGCCCCCCAGTGAATCCACATGGCTAATTAGCATTCTGCTGATGTATGCAGGAATGTTGTCTATTCAGAATGCTTGTATCTGTTGCCAAGCATATCACCTGAACATCTCTATGTAAAAAAGAAAGATATTTTACCTCAAAAGTTCCCACATCCCATTGTAAAGGACTTCTAAGCAGCAAATCAGTATGTCTGTCCCGGGTCAGCTAAGGGAGTGAGCTTTTGTGCACAATTTCATGCACAATAGGGAAATTATTTCCCTATTCAGTTTAAGGAAGTTTACTATGAAATCTCATGAGAGTTAAGTGAAATGTCATGAGATCACAGTAAAAGAGTTCATGACCTCAGCACTGCTGATGCTGATTGACTGCTGTTCATTTCTTCTTTTTTTTTACCTGCAGCTGAGCAACAGCTGAAGTATATTTTTTTACACAGAACTTACTCTGCTGAGCTGAGGAAATTGTGAGGTAAAATATCTTCTTTTTTTACATAGAGATGCTCAGGTGATATTTTCCTGTCAGCTTTTTACAGTTATACTGCATCAGTTTCAAGTGATTTAGCATATGAGTATTATGTCCCTTTAACTCTGTTTTAACCGATTTGCTCCTGGTTATTATTTGATACACTGGGATTTTACATACATAATGTCTGGTTGCTGATTTTCACGCACACGAATGTTTAAACGGAATATTTTCCTAAATACATTTTGAGGCATAATTTTATTCATGTATGATATTTGAGGAAGCATTTTTTTACAGAAAGGGTGGTGGATTCATGGAATAAACTTCCATTTGAGGTGGTAAACACAAAGACTGTAAAGGATTTTAAAAATGCCTGGGACCTGCATAAGGCTATCCTAAGGAAAAAGTAACATGTAATACAGGGAGTGCAGAATTATTAGGCAAATGAGTATTTTGACCACATCATCCTCTTTATGCATGTTGTCTTACTCCAAGCTGTATAGGCTCGAAAGCCTACTACCAATTAAGCATATTAGGTGATGTGCATCTCTGTAATGAGAAGGGGTGTGGTCTAATGACATCAACACCCTATATCAGGTGTGCATAATTATTAGGCAACTTCCTTTCCTTTGGCAAAATGGGTCAAAAGAAGGACTTGACAGGCTCAGAAAAGTCAAAAATAGTGAGATATCTTGCAGAGGGATGCAGCACTCTTAAAATTGCAAAGCTTCTGAAGCGTGATCATCGAACAATCAAGCGTTTCATTCAAAATAGTCAACAGGGTCGCAAGAAGCGTGTGGAAAAACCAAGGCGCAAAATAACTGCCCATGAACTGAGAAAAGTCAAGCGTGCAGCTGCCAAGATGCCGCTTGCCACCAGTTTGGCCATATTTCAGAGCTGCAACATCACTGGAGTGCCCAAAAGCACAAGGTGTGCAATACTCAGAGACATGGCCAAGGTAAGAAAGGCTGAAAGACGACCACCACTGAACAAGACACACAAGCTGAAACGTCAAGACTGGGCCAAGAAATATCTCAAGACTGATTTTTCTAAGGTTTTATGGACTGATGAAATGAGAGTGAGTCTTGATGGGCCAGATGGATGGGCCCGTGGCTGGATTGGTAAAGGGCAGAGAGCTCCAGTCCAACTCAGACGCCAGCAAGGTGGAGGTGGAGTACTGGTTTGGGCTGGTATCATCAAAGATGAGCTTGTGGGGACTTTTCGGGTTGAGGATGGAGTCAAGCTCAACTCCCAGTCCTACTGCCAGTTTCTGGAAGACACCTTCTTCAAGCAGTGGTACAGGAAGAAGTCTGCATCCTTCAAGAAAAACATGATTTTCATGCAGGACAATGCTCCATCACACGCGTCCAAGTACTCCACAGCGTGGCTGGCAAGAAAGGGTATAAAAGAAGAAAATCTAATGACATGGCCTCCTTGTTCACCTGATCTGAACCCCATTGAGAACCTGTGGTCCATCATCAAATGTGAGATTTACAAGGAGGGAAAACAGTACACCTCTCTGAACAGTGTCTGGGAGGCTGTGGTTGCTGCTGCACGCAATGTTGATGGTGAACAGATCAAAACACTGACAGAATCCATGGATGGCAGGCTTTTGAGTGTCCTTGCAAAGAAAGGTGGCTATATTGGTCACTGATTTGTTTTTGTTTTGTTTTTGAATGTCAGAAATGTATATTTGTGAATGTTGAGATGTTATATTGGTTTCACTGGTAAAAATAAATAATTGAAATGGGTATATATTTGTTTTTTGTTACGTTGCCTAATAATTATGCACAGTAATAGTCACCTGCACACACAGATATCCCCCTAAAATAGCTAAAACTAAAAACAAACTAAAAACTACTTCCAAAAATATTCAGCTTTGATATTAATGTGTTTTTTGGGTTCATTGAGAACATGGTTGTTGTTCAATAATAAAATTAATCCTCAAAAATACAACTTGCCTAATAATTCTGCACTCCCTGTATGGGTAGACTTGATGGGCCTTTTTGGTTCTTATCTACCGTCAAATTCTATCGGCTAGATTTAGAGTTTTGTCGGTAACGACCCGCGTAGCTAACGCTGGCTTTTTTCTGGCTGCACCTTTTAAATAACTCTGGTATTGAGAGTTCCCAGAATGGCTGCGTTAGGCTCCAAAAACGGAGCGTAGAGCATATTTAACGCAACTTCAACTCTCGATACCAGAGTTGCTTACAGACGCGGCCAGCTTCAAAAACGTGCTCGTGCACGATTCCCCTATAGAAAACAATGGGGCTGTTTGAGCAGAAAAAAAACCTAACACCTGCAAAAAAGCCGCGTTCAGCTCCTAACGCAGCCCCATTGTTTCCTATGGGGAAACACTTCCTACGTCTGCACCTAACACTCTAACATGTACCCCGAGTCTAAACACCCCTAACCTTACACTTATTAACCCCTAATCTGCCGCCCCCGCTATCGCTGACCCCTGCATATTATTATTAACCCCTAATCTGCCGCTCCGTAAACCGCCGCTACTTACATTATCCCTATGTACCCCTAATCTGCTGCCCCTAACACTGCCGACCCCTATATTATATTTATTAACCCCTAATTTGCCCCCCACAATGTCGCCTCCACCTGCCTACACTTATTAACCCCTAATCTGCCGAGCGGACCGCACTGCTATTATAATAAAGTTATTAACCCCTAATCCGCCTCACTAACCCTATAATAAATAGTATTAACCCCTAATCTGCCCTCCCTAACATCGCCGACACCTAACTTCAAACATTAACCCCTAATCTGCCGACTGGAGCTCACCGCTATTCTAATAAATGTATTAACCCCTAAAGCTAAGTCTAACCCTAACACTAACACCCCCCTAAATTAAATATAATTTAAATCTAACGAAATTAATTAACTCTTATTAAATAAATTATTCCTATTTAAAGCTAAATACTTACCTGTAAAATAAATCCTAATATAGCTACAATATAAATTATAATTATATTATACCTATTTTAGGATTTATATTTATTTTACAGGTAACTTTGTATTTATTTTAACCAGGTACAATAGCTATTAAATAGTTAAGAACTATTTAATAGCTAAAATAGTTAAAATAATTACAAAATTACCTGTAAAATAAATCCTAACCTAAGTTACAATTAAACCTAACACTACACTATCAATAAATAAATTAAATTAAATACCTACAATTACCTACAATTAAACCTAACACTACACTATCAATAAATTAATTAAATACAATATCTACAAATAAATACAATTAAATAAACTAACTAAAGTACAAAAAATAAAAAAGAACTAAGTTACAAAAAATAAAAAAGTATTTACAAACATTAGAAAAATATTACAACAATTTTAAACTAATTACACCTACTCTAAGCCCCCTAATAAAATAACAAAGCCCCCCAAAATAAAAAAATGCCCTACCCTATTCTAAATTACAAAAGTTCAAAGCTCTTTTACCTTACCAGCCCTGAACAGGGCCCTTTGCGGGGCATGCCCCAAGAAATTCAGCTCTTTTGCCTGTAAAAAAACACATACAATACCCCCCCCAACATTACAACCCACCACCCACATACCCCTAATCTAACCCAAACCCCCCTTAAATAAACCTAACACTAAGCCCCTGAAGATCTTCCTACCTTGTCTTCACCTCACCGGGTATCACACCGATCCGTCCTGGCTCCGATATCTTCATCCAACCCAAGCGGGGGCTAGACATCCATCATCCGACGGCTGAAGAAGTCCAGAAAAGGGTCCAAAGTCTTCATCCTATCCGGGAAGAAGAGTAGATCCGGACCGGCAACCATCTTCTTCCAAGCAGCATCTTCTATCTTCATCCGATGAGGACCGGCTCCATCGTGAAGACCTCCAGCGCGGACCCATCTTCTTCCGACGACGTCCAACTGAAGAATGACGGTTCCTTTAAGGGACGTCATCCAAGATGGCGTCGCTCGAATTCCGATTGGCTGATAGGATTCTATCAGCCAATCGGAATTAAGGTAGGAAAATTCTGATTGGCTGATGGAATCAGCCAACAGAATCAAGTTCAATCCGATTGGCTGATCCGATCAGCCAATCAGATTGAGCTCGCATTCTATTGGCTGTTCCGATCAGCCAATAGAATGCGAGCTCAATCTGATTGGCTGATCGGATCAGCCAATCGGATTGAACTTGATTCTGATTGGCTGATTCCATCAGCCAATCAGAATTTTCCTACCTTAATTCCGATTGGCTGATAGAATCCTATCAGCCAATCGGAATTCGAGGGACACCATCTTGGATGACGTCCCTTAAAGGAACCGTCATTCTTCAGTTGGACGTCGTCGGAAGAAGATGGGTCCGCGCTGGAGGTCTTCACGATGGAGCCGGTCCTCATCGGATGAAGATAGAAGATGCCGCTTGGAAGAAGATGGTTGCCGGTCCGGATCTACTCTTCTTCCCGGATAGGATGAAGACTTTGGACCCTCTTCTGGACTTCTTCAGCCGTCAGATGATGGATGTCTAGCCCCTGCTTGGGTTGGATGAAGATATCGGAGCCAGGACGGATCGGTGTGATACCCGGTGAGGTGAAGACAAGGTAGGAAGATCTTCAGGGGCTTAGTGTTAGGTTTATTTAAGGGGGGTTTGGGTTAGATTAGGGGTATGTGGGTGGTGGGTTGTAATGTTGGGGGGGTATTGTATGTGTTTTTTTACAGGCAAAAGAGCTGAATTTCTTGGGGCATGCCCCGCAAAGGGCCCTGTTCAGGGCTGGTAAGGTAAAAGAGCTTTGAACTTTTGTAATTTAGAATAGGGTAGGGCATTTTTTTATTTTGGGGGGCTTTGTTATTTTATTAGGGGGCTTAGAGTAGGTGTAATTAGTTTAAAATTGTTGTAATATTTTTCTAATGTTTGTAAATATTTTTTTATTTTTTTTAACTTAGTTCTTTTTTATTTTTTGTACTTTAGTTAGTTTATTTCATTGTATTTATTTGTAGATATTGTATTTAATTAATTTATTGATAGTGTAGTGTTAGGTTTAATTGTAGGTAATTGTAGGTATTTTATTTAATTTATTTATTGATAGTGTAATGTTAGGTTTAATTGTAACTTAGGTTAGGATTTATTTTACAGGTAAATTTGTAATTATTTTAACTATTTTAGCTATTAAATAGTTCTTAACTATTTAATAGCTATTGTACCTGGTTAAAATAAATACAAAGTTACCTGTAAAATAAATATAAATCCTAAAATAGCTATAATATAATTATAATTTATATTGTAGCTATATTAGGGTTTATTTTACAGGTAAGTATTTAGAATTAAATAGGAATAATTTATTTAATAAGAGTTAATTTATTTCGTTAGATTTAAATTATATTTAATTTAGGGGGGTGTTAGGGTTAGGGTTAGACTTAGCTTTAGGGGTTAATCCATTTATTACAGTAGCGGCGAGATTCGGTCGGCAGATTAGGGGTTAATAATTTAAGTTAGGTGTCGGCGATGTTAGGGAGGGCAGATTAGGGGTTAATACTATTTATTATAGGGTTATTGAGGCGGTAGTGAGGCGGATTAGGGGTTAATAACTTTATTATAGTAGCGGTGCGGTCCGCTCGGCAGATTAGGGGTTAATAAGTGTAGGCAGGTGGAGGCGACGTTGAGGGGGGCAGATTAGGGGTTAATAAATATAATATAGGGGTCGGCTGTGTTAGGGGCAGCAGATTAGGGGTACATAAGTATAACGTAGGTGGCGGTCGGCAGATTAGGGGTTAATTATTGTAGGTAGCTGGCGGCGACGTTGTGGGGGGCAGGTTAGGGGTTAATAAATATAATATAGGGGTCGGCGGTGTTAGGGGAAGCAGATTAGGGGTACATAAGTATAACGTAGGTGGCGGTCGGCAGATTAGGGGTTAAAAAAATTTAATCGAGTGGCGGCGATGTGGGGGGACCTCGGTTTAGGGGTACATAGGTAGTTTATGGGTGTTAGTGTACTTTAGAGCACAGTAGTTAAGAGCTTTATAAACCGGCGTTAGCCCAGAAAGATCTTAACTACTGACTTTTTTCTGCGGCTGGAGTTTTGTCGTTAGATTTCTAACGCTCACTTCAGACACGACTCTAAATACCGGAGTTAGAAAGATCCCATTGAAAAGATAGGATACGCAATTGACGTAAGGGTATCTGCGGTATGGAAAAGTCGCGACTGATAAGTGAGCATTAGACCCTTTCCTGACTGACTCCAAATACCGGCGGTAGCCTAAAACCAGCATTAGGAGCCTCTAACGCTGGTTTTCACGGCTACCGCCAAACTCTAAATCTAGGCCTATGTTTCTATATGTTATCAGGATGGTTTACACCATGTTTTATCTTATTTTACTTTAATTTATTATGGGTACTTTGATACTGAGCACTATATGGTGGGGTGAATACATAGTTGTTGTTTTTTACCCCCATTATGTTTATGTTTGTTACTAGGCCACTATGGGGTTGCATGGCAATACCTGTTTTTGGCACAATTTTAAGTCACACAGTTTTCATTTACACTTTACCTGGTCTGAGGAAGGGGTCTGCGAACCCAGAAACATCATATGTGTGTGTATATATATATTAGGGTTGCACCGATACCATTTTTTTAAGACTGAGTACAAGTACCGATACTTGTTTTCAAATACTCGCCGATACCAATTACCGATACTTTTTTTTACTGTCATGTGACAGTTTACCAAGCACAATACAGACTATTTAAGATTCCTTCTTTATAATTATGAAGGACTGTAACTCAAAAGACATTATGAAATAATAAGAGTTTTATTTGTCACAAAGTTCACAGAACATGTTTATAAATAAAAATATTACAAAAAAAATATATTAATAACAACAATAAATAACAAATATAAAATTACAACCAACCAAAAGTGCAATACAGTAAAAAAATAGAACAGTGCACTGTTTAATCATGGGGAACAACACTATGGGCTAGATTAGATTTGACTGGCAAGCTTTACCAATGATCTCATTACATGTCCTACTCCATTAAAGTCTATGGAATTGGAAATGTGAACAGAGCATTGGTAAAGCTTACAAAATCAAATGTAGTCTAAATCTAGTCCTATAATTGCAGGATGAGTGTTCATTGGAATTAACTTAATTTGTCCTATGAGTACTCTTTCTGCAATTATATAATCTAAGGGTATGGATGTTCCTCAGAGTACAGTATGTTTTGAACATAATTGTGCAAGATGAGAACTAGCAGTAAAAAATGCAATCAAGCAATAAGAATAATTTAAAAGTTAGTGGCAAGTTCTTTTGAAGGAACAGAACAGAGGCATCTCTGCATGTTCAGCTATTAGTCTGTTTTTGCTATCAGTAAGGAGGTTCGACTCTAAGTTGAACAGTCTTTCACTTTCCACACTATTGCATGGGGCAGAAAGATATTTTTGGGCCATTTTAGCCAGTGCTGGAAATCTCAGTTTATTAACTGCCCAGTACTTCATGGGTTTGTCTGAACGAGGTACAGTGATCTCTCCTACAATAATACAAATAACAACAATTTGTATTGGCAGAACAACAGTAAACAATTTTTAGTTTAGTCTCCACTCCAGCTTAAAATGAAATGAGAACATGCAGTTTGAAAAAACGTCATAAGATAGCATATGGGTAGGAAGTGGAGGTATCGGTTTAAGTATCGGTGCATTTACACGAGTACAAGTACTCATGCAAATACTTGGTATCAGTACCGATACCGATACTAGTATCGGTATCGGTGCAACCCTAATATATATATAAAAGAGTTTATAAAGAGAGAATAAATCCTGGAGAAAATATATAGACCAGGATAAAAGACAGGGAATTCAGCACTCTTTTCAAAAAGTTAATTTAAGCTCTGAAATAGTTTTGATGGTGTGTCAAAAACATAATGCTTGTGTAGCTGCAAAGGAGAGAACTCTCTGGCACCTTGAGATTTAATCTCAAATGAGTATATAGATAGGTAAAAAATACCAAAAACCCAAATTGTATATATAATCACTTTATAAAGATGTTAAATTGCATAGAAAATACAACATACAAACCTGACCGGTCAGGGGATAGTGTTAATGCATGAACAGAAATCATCAACATGATATGTAAATAGTTAATATGGCCAAAAAACCCACTTTAGTATACTGCAGTGTTACAACGGGGAACAGTAATCAGACTACTACACCCTACTGCTTATGGCACCTTAGTATATAAGGCTTAATGCCGGGCATATATATAGCTGGGATCTAAGTAGTTACTGTTAGTGTGCCCCAAATCACATTCATATGTGTTAGTACATATTCGGCCTAGACATTATGAAATACATGATCACGCCCTGACGAAGCCCGACACACCTAGCGGGTGAAACGCGCATCGGCATTGGACAAGCCGACCGGAACATGTGGTTGGTGTTGATCTCATGGAACAGACACGCTGCAAGCAAACACGCATGACGGATTTCCAGAACGGTGCTTCTTAGTACTCGATAAGGCTCATCCACTAAGAACTAGCCTTAAGGGAAACACAG
>NC_069502.1:871480282-871517782 GCF_027579735.1 Bombina bombina | reverse complement strand
TTTCTAGTATTAATAAGTTCCATGTGTAGTGGACCACGTCACACCACTCATCCCGAGCATTTCAAGACCAGACATGATTTATTTCTCATAATACAAAGTAATTCTTATACATTTAAAATATATGGGTATACAAAAAAATTGTAATACCCTTAGCATGGATCTAATTTATATCTCAGTTATCATCTTAATATCACATACATACCTTGAGATCAGCAATCCAATGTAATTTCACATAATTATATTTATATTTTTCATTTTGCAGACATTCACATTTAATATTATACGAACAGACAATTTCATATCAATTTATTTGTACCTATTATTTAATAGTCTGAGGCACATATTTAATGTTTGAAAACGATATATATGATTTGTCCGAACTTCGGATCCTTAATACTTCTATGTTTTAAAAAATACATAGGTTAAGACATGTTGAAATCTGGATTCTTAGATTTTCAGCTTCCAATATTACCCTTCTTAGGCATAGATTCATGTGTTCATAATTAATATGTTGTCTGAATATATATATTATTAGTTAGCTACCCGTGTTGTTATATTTTTAATTAGTGGTTGCTACTGAGTAAAGTTTGGGGGTGTTTGTGTTCTCTATGCTCTAATTGGTCTCAGCGGATTGGAGTTTTCTTTCTCACTAGCGCTGTTGGGTTTAGCACTTTGATGCTCATATTGGGCAGTTTGCTGTTATATGGTATCTATATAGTATACTATATTAAAAGCTTGGTTATGTTTAGACAGCATAGTATCTTTTATGTCTATCCGCATAATGATCATACTGTTCAACTATTGTTTGATATTACGTGAAGGGTTCACACTCTGGGATTAGACTATAGGTTTGTAATGTCCTGGGAAGGTAAACATGTTTTTCTAAATATGACTGCTTTGAATTATCTCTCCTGCGTTTGCAATGAGCTGCAGTAACAGTTCGTTTGTAATTAGTGTTGACACTCCTAAGAGTATGGTAGCAGTTCTTGTTTATACCCTTGTACAGACTGGGCTCTTATCGTTCCACCCCTCCCCCCTGGCCCACTGAGTGGCTTTGGGGTTGTACTGTTATATGCACTTGGCTTTGAATATGTCCACTTTCGTTTTATGATGTTGTATTTTGCCGTCAACATTCAATGTGAACATGAGCGGTGGACAGTACTATATGGCTATTATTCTTATATTTGGTATCTACTTGCATACTACATTATTGCTTTGATTGGATTCTTGCTTATGTTCTAGGCGTGTCCATTATTTAACTAATGATGGTGCACTGTTGACAACTATAGAGATTATTTCCCTATGTGGAGTCTGGTGGTCTCAGTAAATGCTTAGGTCTCCTTTTACCTAAACTTTATATTTTTTCTAACTTTATATCTTTTTATCACGTTGTCTTTCTTCTTTTCTTCATCTTAACTCTTTACTATTTGTTTGGCACCCTGGCTTTTAATTTTGTGAGCTCTCATATTGGGCTCTGTCTATATTCGTAGGTTTTTGGTGGAGGGGGATAATATTCTCTCTCTGGTGGAGGGCTATAACTGGTGTACAGATAGATATTATGTTACGTCTGCTATGATTTTTATTGCATGTTTTTTATGTTTATGCTTTTTAGATTATGAAACTGTCTTGAAGAAGGCCTCAGGATTGGCCGAAACGTCGACATTCTCTAATATATGAAATTAGTCATTTGAATAAAGAATACTTATTGTATAAAGTCCTGTGAGTGCCCTCCATCTACACAATTAATATATATATATATATATATATATATATATATTCATTTGAGTATCTTAAACTACATGAAAATTAGGCATAATTTCTTTTTCTGAGATTTAGTTTCCCCTGTCTGTAGGTAACTTGAGTTCAGATGTCCTATGTGTATTTAGTTGGTTCAGGGACAATTAACAGGTCTGTGCTAATTACTATATTCCTGGCTTTAATGATGTTTATCTGATTTATTCACAGACTCTTGTCTCCAAACTGCTAATATTTACCTTGAAGTGGCCCACTGGCCTTATCTTACACAAAGCTCTAAACCTTTTGTTCTTTCTAAGATAACTATGAGAACAATTCTTTTGATGAATTTGGAACAAAGGCATGCAATGCATCCTATGTAACCAACAAGAAGTGGGGGTTGGTCTGCTATGAGACCAATTCACTTCAAAATGAAATATTAGATTTTATGATACATCTGTAGTTTATTTAATGTTACTCACAGATACCCTGATATAATTCAACCTTCCAATTTTAAATAGATGTAGGACACATGTATTTGAATTGGCTTAAAGTCAGTGGTACTTGGTGAGTGTGTTGACAGTATGCATTATAGACTGCCTTCTATGAAGAGAGTCTGTTATTTTTGAGCCCTTATGCTCATTAGCTAGGCATCTTTAAACTACAATATTTCTTTAGTGCATTTGGGGATATGACACTTCATTCTCCTTCTATGACTTGTAGTTGGGATCTAGGATGGCATGCTCGCAACTGATTAATATGGACCCATTTATCTGTAAAAGTATCATTTTTTGGGATCCTAATTTTATAAGCGACTGGAGATATTTTGTTAGTAACGACAAAAGGACCCTTCCATGATGGAAGACATTTCTTCTCCTTAACCTGATCTCTTCCAAAGTTATAAAGATAAACTTCATCATTTATTTCATATTCTTTTTTGGACGTTTTGAGATCATAATAGGTTTTAGTGGCAGTTGCAGATTTTTCTAAGTTCCTTTGAGCAAATGCAAAGGCATATTGCAGGTGCTTTCTTAGGTTCTCCACATATTGATGCGTATTGGCAGCATTTATCAAGTTCTTGGCTGATGTACGGTACAGTAGATGCTGAGGTAGAACCATTCTTCTACCAGTCATCAATTCAAAAGATGACATCTTGGTTGCACTACTTGGAGTTGCTCTTAATGCCATTAGGACTAGAGGTAATTTTACATCCCAGTCTTTACCCGTTTCACTCACAAACTTTTTGAGGATTTTCACAATGGACTGGTTGAAACGCTCTACACCACCACTTGAGGCAGCTCTATATGCAATATGGAGCTTTCTTTTGACCCCTAGTATTTTCCACATTTTGGTCATCATTTCGCTAGTGAAGTGGGTTCCCCGATCGGATTCGATTCTCTGGGGTAAACCAAACCTGGAAAACACATGGTTGATGAGCAATGCTGCGCATGTTTCCAGCACTATAGTTATGTGCACTGATGCACTCTACCCATTTAGTGAATAGGCATGTCACTGTTAATATGTATTTGTTACCTCTAGATGACCTAGTTACTGGACCAATAAAATCAATTTGTATATCCGACCATGGCATTACCATCCCCCTTTTCTGCAATGGCGCTCTATGCATTTGTGCAGTGGGTTGGAACTGTGGACAGATTAAACAGCCTTGACAATAAGTTTGAACATCTTTTAACATGTGCGGCCAAAAGGCGTAATCACGCAATATTTCATACGTTAATTTGATGCCACAATGACCAGATGTTGGAGCATCATGGGCATGTTGAAGTATTATACCTCTGAACTTGGTGGGTACCACCCATTGCTGGATGCCAGGTTTGGAAGTTCTAATTAACAAACCATCCTGTAACTTGAATTGTGATCTGGATTTCATTAAGATTCTAAGATCTTCCTTGCCAATACCGTCCTCTTTTGAGATGGGGTTGCTTTCAGGATCTTCTATGTGTTTATAAAAGATGCCTACAATGGGGTCTTCTTTTTGACTAGTGATCAGGTCCTCACTAGGAGAATCATGACTCCATTGTACCAGGTTAGGCTCATTTTGTTGTTTAGCCTGGTTTCTGGTAATGGCTTCTACCTGAATTGCACCCATTAAGTAGTCAATATTGAGGAGCTCTCCAGTTATGGCTCCTTGTTTGGCTAATTAATCAGCAAGATCATTGCCTTCCTTATCAGGACCTAGAACCCTGGAATGACCCTTGGTCTTTTTCCAGTGTATGGTTAAATCATTGGACACCACTAGATTATCAATCTCGCAGAACAACTTGCCATGTTTGACTGGTTTGTTGTTTGTTTTCTGCATGCCATTTCTTTTCCAAGTTGGCAGGTATTCAACAAAACTGTCACACACATAATTTGAGTCAGTAATTATCACAAATTCATGAATACCGTGTTCAATAGCCATCTCAATGGTTTTTAGAACAGCAGTTAGTGCTGCAACCTGACTGGATCTTGGTCCAATGTTGAAACCTACAGAAATATTTTGGAATCCATTTGCCAAAGTTATACCAATGCCAGCGACTAATCTGCGTTCATTATCAATGGTGGCATGGTAAGAACAAACACCAACATATACCCAAGGTAATGTTTGACAATGGTCCTCATTGTATAGTTTATATGGGGTCAGATGTCCGATAAGAATCCAAAACTGACCGGTCAATAAATCCATCATAAGTGCTAAGTTTTGAAAAACTGGAGGGATATTACTAATACAGTGTATTATTACACCTGTCGTCGTGCTCCATATGATACTATATACTCAGCTATATCAACAAGATATGCAATACTTTAACACGCAAAGATATTCAACTCTAACCTGAACTGTATACCAAATAGAGATATCACATTTGAACTTCTTATACCCAATAGGATTGCACATTACATATTGCCCGATACATACGGAGCTCCATACTACCTTTTTAAGTATCTCCATTTAACTATTGGGATTTCATTTTCTGATCCCTTATTTGAACTCCCAGATAGATTGTTTTATTTATGTTTTACTTTTTATTAAGTGGGTATTAACAAAAGGGATACTAACTAAAGACGTCCTATTTTTGTTCCAGACGATGTTATTTACTAGCTATTATTAGCTTGATGCTATTTTTGGAATGTTTAGTGCATGTTATCAAATCTAGGGATTTATGATATCCGTGAACATTATTGACTACTTAGTCTGTTAATCAAATATTTCTAGCACTATACATGTTTTAGAGTTTGTGTTTTAAAATTTGTGTTTGTTTAGGTTGTGGCCACAACTATTTTTTAGAATACTATATTCATTGCTTTGAACATAATTTTATAGTCTGCCTTTTACTATTAATAAATATTTATTATTTAGAGTGTTATTTTATTTATTTATTTAGCGCCACTCATCCAGTATATTTTTTGTTGTTGAACTACTACCCAACCGTGCAGAGATCATGGTATATTTTTAAATAGGCAGGAGGAATTAACTAGGTCCAGGTTCTTCTGTCTTTTCAAAAAGGAAGAGGTGGACCTTATTCTGAGGGCACCACACCCTGCAAAACTTTTTTACCGAAAGCTGCTTCAGCCGAAGGAAAAATATCAAACTTTTAAAATTTTGAAAAAGTATGTAAGGAGGCCGCCTTACAAATCTGATCCTTAGAGGCCTCGTTCTTAAAGGCCCAAGAGGAAGCCACTGCTCTAGTTGAATGAGCCGTTAGCCTCTCAGGAGGACGATGTCCCGCTGTCTCGTAAGCTAAGCAGATTACACTCCTTAACCAAAAAAGATAGGGAAGTCGAAGTAGCCTTCTGCCCTTACGCTTCCATGAATAGACAACAAAGAGGAAGATTATCTAAACTTCTTAGTAGCCTGAAGATAGAACTTCAAGGCACGAACCACATCCAAATTGTGAAGTAAGTATTCCTTTGATGAAGAAGAATTAGGACACAAGGAAGGAACCACAATCTCCTGATTGATGTTGTGATCTGACACAACTTTAGGAAGAAAACCTAATTTAGTATGTAAAACTGCCTTACCTGCATGAAAAATCAGAAAAGGGGACTCACATTGCAAAGCAGAGATCTCAGAAACTCTGCGCGCAGAGGCAATAACCTATAAAAAGAGAACCTTCCAAGATAACAATTTAATGTCAATGGAATGCAGAGACTCAAATGGAACCTGTTGCAAAACCCAAAGAACAAGATTTAGGCTCCAAGGAGGAGCCCCAGATCTAAACACAGGTCTGATCCTAATCATAGACTTAAAAAAGGACTGCCCGTCTGGAAGCTCAGCCAGTCTCTTGTGCAATGAAACCGACAGGGCCGAAATCTGTCCCCTCAGGGCCCTTCTCCAGTCCATCCTGGAGAAAAGATAAGATCCTGGCAACTCTGTGCCAGGAAAACCACGCTCTTCACACCAGAATAAGTAGGTTCTCCACACCTTGTGGTAGATACGCTGAGTAACTGGTTTACGAGCTTAAATAAGAGTATCAATGACACTCGCAGAGAAACCTCTCTTAGCTAAGACTAAGCGTTCAATCTCCATGCAGTCAGCCTCAGAGAATCTAGATTTTGATGAACATATGGACCTTGTAACAGCAGGTCTCTGTGGCAACGTAACCTCCATGGATTAGATGAGGACATCCTCACTTGATCCGCGAACCACGTCCTTCTCGGCCACGATGGACCAATCAGTATTACTGATACCCGCTCCTGCTTGATGCGGGCCACCACTCGAGGAAGAAGCGGTAATGGAGGAAAAAGATATGAGTTTGAACCTCCAGGGCACTGCTAGTGCATAAATTAGATCCGCTTGGGGATCCCTCAACCTCGACCCGTACCTGGGTAGCTTGGTATTGAGACGGAACGCCATAAGATCCATCTCCGTCGTCCCCCACTTGCTGCACATCTCTGCAAACACCTCGGGATGGAGAGAACATTCCCCTGGATGGAAGGATTGCCTGCTGAGAAAATCTGCCTCCCAGTTGTCCACACCCAGAATGTGGATCGCTGACAGCAAACAGCTGTGGGCCTCCGCCCACTCCAGAATCTGAGATACTTCTTTCATCGCCGAGGAACTTCTCGTTCCCCCCTGATGGTTGATGTAAGCCACCGAGGTTATTTTGTCTGATTGGAATCTGATAAACTGGGACGATCCCAGAAGTGGCCAAGCATTCAAGGCCTTGAAGATTACCTGTAGTTCCATAATATTGATCGGGAGGGAGGACTCCCCCTAAGTCCACAACCCCTGTGCCTTCCTGGCACCCCAAACCACTCCCCATCCTGATAGGCTTGTGTCCGTAGTCACAATCTCCCAGGATGGTCTTAAGAAGCATGTCCTTCGGGACAGATGATCTGGACAGAGCCACCAAGAGAGCGATTCTCTCGACCAGCTGTCTAATACAATCTGTTGAGACAGATCTGAATGATCGTCGTTCCACTGCCTCAGCATGCACAGTTGTAAAAATCTAAACGGAACCTGGCAAAATGATGTCCATGCAGGACACCATGAGACCAATCACCTCCATACACAGGAGCCACAGAGGGACTCAAGGAGGTCCGGAAGGCAAGACATGTCAAAGTTAGCTTGCAACGTCTCCGGTCTGTTAGAAATATCCTCATTGATATGGAGTCTATTATAGTACCCAGGAATTCCACCCTGGTACGTGGGATAAGAGAACTCTTTTCCAAGTTTATCTTCCATCCATGTGATCAAAGAAGACTGAGAAGGGACTCTAAGAATTCTTCTGCAAGACAAAAGAATGGTGCTTGCACGAGAATATCGTCCAAGTATGGGGCTACTGCAATACCCTGGGTTCTGGCAATGGCTAGAAGAGCCCCCAGAACCTTTGTAAAGATTCTCGGAGCAGTAGCTAGGCCAAAAGGAAGGGCAATGAACTGAAAGTGCTGGTCCAGGAATGCAAACCTCAGGAAAGTGTTCCCTGTGGATTGGAACATGTAGGTAAGCGTTCTTCAGATCTATAGTGGTCATAAACTGGCCTTCCTAAATTAAAAGAAGGATGGATCTCATTGTCTCCACCTTGAAGGAAGGGACACTAAGAAATTTGTTTAAGCACTTTAGGTACAGAATTGGGTGGAAAGTTCCCTCCTTCTTTGGGACTACGAAAAGGTTTGAAAAACCCCCCAAACCTTTTTCTTTGATAGGCACCGGGACAACAACTCCTAAGGAAGATAGCTCCCAAATGCACCCTGGAAAGGCATCCCTCTTCTCTGGTCTGGTAGACAGATTCGAGAGAAGGAATCTGCCCTTTGGCGGATGAGATTTGAAGCCTATCCCCATGGATCCTGTACGTCCTTGAACCAGGCATCTGAAAAAAGAGACAGTCTGCCCCTACACTATCCGATCCAGGATCGGGGGCCGCTCTTTCATGCCGATTTGTTTTCGGCAGGCTTCTTTATTCTGCTAAGATTTATTCCAGGACTGAGCCGGCTTCCAAATACTCTTGGGTTGCTCGGGCTTGGAAGAGGATTGTTGTTGTTGGGATTTGTTAGAACAAAAGGAACAAAAATTAGAAGATTGTCGTCCCTTAGACTTGTTCTTCTTATCTTGCGGTAGGAAGGCACCCTTGCCTCCGGTAACCGTAGAAATAATGGAGTCCAGCTTGGACCAAATAAAATCTTTCCCTTGAAGGGAAGAGAAAGGAGTCTAGACTTAGAAGTCATATCCGCAGACCAAGACTTCAACCAGAGCGCCCGGTGGGCTAGGACCACAAAGCCAGAGGCCTTTACATTTAGAATAATTTGCATGTTCGCATCACAGATAAAAGAATTAGCAATTCTCAGAGCTTTAATTCTGTCTTGAATATCCTCGAGGGGAGACTCCACCTCAATGAATTCCGACAAAGAGTCGCACCAGTAGGTAGCCACTCCGGCAACCGCGGCAACTGCAGCCGCCGGCTGAAACAATAATCCCGTATGTTGAAACATCTTTCACAGAAAGGTTTCCATTTTCTTATCCATCAGGTTTTTGAATGAAGAACTATCCTCAAGAGGTATAGTTGTATGTTTAGCAAGCGTAGATATAGCACCATCCACCTTAGGAATGGAGCCCCACAGTTGAGAGTCCGTGACCAGGAACAACTTTTCAAAAGAAGACGAGGAGGAAAAGGAAGAACCAATTATTTCCCATTCGTTCTTAATAATGTTCGCCATCTTAACCGGCACAGGAAAAGTCAAAGGAACTTTCCTGTCTTCGTAAACTCTGTCTAATTTAGGTATCATAGGTTCTTCAGGCAGCACAGCCTCTGGAACCCCTAACGTAGACAGAACCTCCTTTAATAAAAAAGGAAAGTGCTCAATTTTAAATCTAAAGAATGGTTCCTCTGCAGCAGGAAGTTTAGACGCTAAGGACTCAGACCCAGAAAGTTCACCCTCTGAAGCTACAGAGGTTAACTCACCATCGGATAACTGGGACATAATAACCAAATTCGATATTTAGATGGCTCCGGGTCAGGAGAGCTATGTTTAGCCTTTCTCTTGCATTTGTTAGAGTGAGGTAATGCACTGAGGGCTGCAGACACCGCCTTTTGTAACTGCGCGGCAAAGTCAGCTGGAAGAAGGCCCTCTCTGGATGGAGGATTAGATGTGCTAGTCCTGAGAGGTAGACGGCTCAGAGGGACTAAGAGCCTTAGCAGGCTTGTCTCCCTTCTTAGACTTTATAACGGTGTTAAGGCATGTGGAACATAATTGAGTGGGCAGGAAAACCACAACCTCCTCACAATATACACAGGTATGATTTAGTACAGAAGGAGTACCTTCTAACATGTCAGAGTCCTCCATAGCTCAGGTTATACCCACAGAAGGACACAGATAAAAATGTTTTTTATTATAGAAAACTGCACCTTTATACTCCCAATGGCTGGGGCACTCACCACCTCCTAGACCCAGACAGTTAACAGAGGAAACGCTCTCCTCAGGTTCAAGTCTCAGCCAGAATGGAGGAAATGAACATAGAGTTATTACAAGTACAGCAAGTAATTGGAACTGTGCAACACTTTAAAAAAATGAAAGTGAAACTTAAAAGTGAAACCTGTGTGTTCCAGCCAAAAACACACAGTCTATCAGCCCAGAAAAAAAAATCACACAAAGCAGCATGTAAATAATTAATACACTGATTAATTAACCCCAACTGTTTAATAAACCCCCTTCAGAGGATATTAACCCTGGGTCCTATCAAGGTATAAAGGAGCCACACTGTGACCCTGTTATAGTGTTTTATGTGTAAAAATTGAAACCTCCAGGATCCATGCTGTGGAACAGAACACAGCCTCTCAAGTGTGACAGTCTTATAGCAGCACTCCTGATATGGACTTGAGTGAGAGAAAGCAGGTAGTGAAACTCGTCAACACTAATTGCTTAGGAGCTGTTAGCAGTAGTCTGGATGGTTTCGCAGAAAAACTTTCCCAGCATCTCCAGACTCTAACTTTCATCAGTACTCTCACTGAGAGGTTGACATGACTACTTAAAGGGACAGTATACACTCATTTTCATATAACTGCATGTAAAAGACACTACTATAAAGAATAAGATGCACAGATACGGATATAAAAATGAAGTATAAAACTGTTTAAAAACTTACTTAGAAGCTGTCGGTTTAGCTCTGTTGAAAAGGCAGCTGGAAAGCCCACTGCAAGTGGGAAATAAGACCCTCCCCCTTCTTTTGCATATGAAAAGACCCTTTACACAAACAGGAGCAAGCTGGAGAAGGTAGCTGACGGTATTCACATAAAACTTAGGGGCTTGGTAAGGAGTCTGAAAATCAGAGCAATGTTATTTAAAAATAAGCAAAACTATACATTTAAAAAAAAAAAACAATCTTTGTGGGCTTTATAAATAGATCATCTTCAAAACATTTATGCAAATAAAAAATGAGTGTATAATGTCCCTTTAAAACTCCAGTCATATCTCAAAGGGCAGATACCCTTTTTCAGGACTCTCCGAATCTTCTGACACTTCTCTGCCACCTCCTAACGTGACGAAAGGCAAAGAATGACTGGGGTAATGAGGAAGTGGGAGGGATATTTAAGCCTTTGGCTTTGCCTCCTCCTGATGGCCAGGTGTTGCATTTCCCAACAGTAAGGAATAAAGCCGTGGACTCTCCCTATCTTAGGAAGGAAAGAGACATTAAACACTAAATGAATGATGGGTGTAATGATGTATTCAAAGGTAAGTTTATTCTGAAAATAGTATGTACAAATATATTTAAGCTGCTTGGGCTCTGTGGTCCAACAACAACCATTCCCTGAGCTCTGCTGAGCTACGTTGCCAGTTATTTAAAGGGACATTAAACCCACATTTTTTCTTTCATGATTTAGAAAGAGAATGCAATTTTAAACATTTTTCTAATTTACTTCTATTATCTAATTTGTTTTATTCTCTTGATATTCTTTGCTGAAAAGCATATCTAGATATGCTCAGTAGCTGCTGATTGGTTGCTGCACATAGAAGCCTCGTGTGATTGGCTCACCCATGTGCATTGCTTTTTCTTCAACTAAGGATATCTAAAAAATGAAGCAAAATAAATAATAGAAGTAAATTGTAATGTTGTTTAAGTTTGTATTCTCTATTTGAATCATGAAAGAAAGATTTTGGGTTTAGTGGCCCTTTAAGGTCTATGCCCACTTCACCAGGACTCTGAGGTTTGATGCCCTTCACAACAGGTCCCTAAGATCTGACACCCTCCACAACAAGTTCTTAGGGGCGGACAGGTATCCTCCATTTCCTTGACTCTATAAATTACCCTTCAGTTCTGCCCTCTAGATTTGGCCCCCTTCATACCAGGCTCCTGGGGTCTGCCCCCCCCCCCAGGTCTCCAAAGTCTGATTCCCTCCCCAGCAGGTCTCTTTCATATCCTGAGCTGTATAACCGCTGAATAGTCATCCATCCCTCAGTTTTCTGTGTTATATAGCCCAACCCTCAGTTCCCTAAAACGGGTGACCCACTCTTCAGTTTATTGGGCTCTATCACTTACCACACAGTTTACTGGGCTATGGTGAACAGGTCTTGGTGCCTTGTGAATTGTCATCTATCCCTCAGTCCGCATACCTCCCAACTGTCTCTCTCTGTCTCACACCTATGTCCCTGTACAAGTTCTCAGGCCCCTCTGTCTCTCACCTAAGCCCCTGTAAAAGTTCTCAGCCCCCTCCCTCATACTCCAGCTCCCTTTGTCTCACACCCCAGCCTCTGTACAGACTCTCATCCCCCCTCTGTCTGACACCCCAGCCATGTACACATGCTCTCAGCACCCTCTGTCTCAAACCCCAACGCTATACAGAATCATAGCCCCTCTGTCTCACATTATAGTCCATGTACAGGCTCTAAGCCCCACTCTGATGCACACCCCAGCCCCTGTAAAGTACCCCAGCCCTCTCTGTCTCACACCCCAGCCCCTTTACAGATCCTCAGCCTTCTCTGACTCACATCCCAGCTCCTGTACAGATCCTCAGCCTTCTCTGTCTCACACCCCAGCCCCTGTACAGATCTTTAGCCTTCTCTGTCTCTCACACCCAGCAACTTTACAGATCTTCAGCCTTCTCTGCCTCACACCCCAGCCCCTGTACAGATCTTCAGCCTTCTCTGCCTCACACCGCAGCCCCTGTACAGATCCTCAGGCTTCTCTGCCTCACACCCCAGCCCCTGTACAGATCCTCAGGCTTCTCTGCCTGAGCTGCCTCACACCCCAGTCCCTGTACAGACCCTCAGCCCTCTCTGTCTCACACCCCAGCCCCTGTAGACTCTAAGCCCCCCTCTGACTCTCAGTCCCCTCTCTGCCTCACACTCTTAACCCCTCTCACCATCAAGAGGTTCCCGACTGTTAGCTATCACACTGCATTCTGTCACACGCACACAGTTGCTAAATCACATCTATTACATGATAGCGGCTAGATACCGTCCTGCTAAAGGACCGATGACGCTGTTGGAAAACTCGACAAGTTTTCCCCAAAGGTCCAAAGTAGTCTATCTGCAGAGTGGAGCTCCACTCTAGACAGGAAACATGTGACCTCCACTGCAAATTTTTTTTTTTTCAATAAAACTTTAATGTATCAAACAACCAATATGCACAATCATTCAGAAAACGTTTTTTTTTTAAATAAACTTTATGCACAATCATTCAGAAAACGTTCTATTATTGTATTCTATTAGGCAAAGTATAAGCAAATGTAATGATTATTCTAAGTTATAAATAGATCATCTCAGGAAATCACAGGAGTAATTCTTTAGTTTTCATGTATTATCTACTGTTTTAAATTAACAATACTGAACTATTTAAAGCTCCACTCTACACAACAAAAATGTGACATCCACAAACTCCACAGGGAAGTTCTCTTTAAACAAGAAGAAGGTTTGCTGCTTTCTTTTTTTTTTACCGTATTTAACCCCGTAGAGACCTAACTGTTTTACCAATTTTTTAGCGTTAGCGACCAAGGCTGTTTTTACATTGCTGCGGTGTTTGTGTTTATCTGTAATTTCCCTCTTACTTAATTTTTTTTTAACCATATTTAACCCCTTAGTGACCTGACTGTTGTACCAATTTTTTAGCGTTAGCGACCAAGGCTGTTTTTACATTGCTGCAGTGTTTGCGTTTAGCTGCAATTTTCCTCTTACTCCTTTACTGTACCCACACATATTCTATACCGTTTTTCTCGCCATAAGATTGACTTTCTACAGATACCATTATTTTCATCATATCATATAATTTTTACTAAATATTTTTAGAAATTATGATTAAAAATATTAAAAACCACACTTTTTTTTTTACTTTTACCCCCAAAATCTGTTATGCATCTACAACCCCCGAGAAAACAACATGGCTAAACAGTTTCTTCATTTTGTCCTGAGTTTTGAAATACCCAATTTTCAATTTTTACGATTTAACCTTTTTCTCCTTCAGTGACCTTTTAACCCCAACCCTCCCCCTAGATCTAACCCTCCCCCTAGATCTAACCCTCCCCCTAGATCTAACCCTCCCCCTAGATCTACCACTAAGCCTAGATCTAACCCTAACCCTACATAACTATTTATTTTTATTATTTTTACTATTTAATTTTTTTTCATCTGTTACAGCTGCGGTCCTTAAGGAGATAAAGGGGTAGTAAATTCAAAATTTAACTTGCATGATTCAGATAGAACATGTCATTTTAAGACACTTATAAATTCACATCTATTTTTAAATGTGCTTTGTTCTCTTGTTATCCCTTGCTGAAAGAGAATAAGCACATATTCAACACTAGTGGGAGCTAGCTGCTGATTTTTGCCTGCACACATTTGTCTTTTGCGATTGGATGACTATGGCTCCGTTCGGGCAGCGCTCCAAGCGAACTGGGACTCGCTTGTAGCGTTTTCCTCACATTTGCAAGTGAGATGCCTGGCTTTTTTGAGTGCTCTGATGACGTAAGTCCCAGCGCTTCCATCGTGCTGGAAAAGCTGTCACTTTTCAGAGCAAGCTCAGACGCTTGGCAACATGGCAGCCTCCACACACGTTTTGCTGTGGAGGCTGCCATGTTTTTATAAGCAGCAGAGGAGGGACAGGTGAGGCGGATAAGTCTGACAGCAGCATTTAGTACAGGGCAAATTGGAGATAGGTTAAGTAACCTATATCCAATTTGCCCTGTACTAAATTCTGCTGTCATGCTTATCCGGTGTTATGCTGAGAATTGTTTCCCCAGTGTCTCTGGTTTCCCCTGCCTCTCGGCAAACATCGGAACTCTGACCCACCTCCATTCAGCTGCTCTCAGCTCAGCACCCGTACTATTATTAGCTTAATGTGGCAGGATAAGCTACAGGGGCTGAGCTGAGAACAGCTGAATGAAGGTGGGTCAGAGTTCCGATGTTTGCCGTGTACTAAATGCTGCTGTCATGCTTATCCGGTGTAATGCTGAGAATTGTTTCCCCAGTGTCTCTGGTTTCCCCTGCCTCTCGGCCTACAGGGACTGAGCTGAGAACAGCTGAATGAAGGTGGGTCAGAGTTCCGATGTTTGCCCTGTACTAAATGCTGCTGTCATGCTTATCCGGTGTTATGCTGAGAATTGTTTCCCCAGTGTCTCTGGTTTCCCCTGCCTCTCGGCAAACATCGGAACTCTGACCCACCTCCATTCAGCTGCTCTCAGCTCAGCACCTGTACTATTATTAGCTTAATGTGGCAG
This sequence comes from Bombina bombina, assembly GCF_027579735.1. Classification (NCBI taxonomy): domain Eukaryota; kingdom Metazoa; phylum Chordata; class Amphibia; order Anura; family Bombinatoridae; genus Bombina; species Bombina bombina. Next base: position 871,502,903 of record NC_069502.1, on the reverse strand, counting down.
TATAAGCTACAGGGGCTGAGCTGAGAACAGCTGAATGAAGGTGGGTCAGAGTTCCAATGTTTGCCGAGAGGCAGGAAAAACAATGGTGTTGTGTAAACAGCTTAAATAAAATTAATCCTCCACTAATAAAGAGAGACACAATTTAAACATTTTTACAGTCAGCTACAAGGGAGCTTATTTAAAAACGTTCATTATTGTGCAGCAGATCCCTTTGCACAAACGATCGTTTTCTCTAAGCTCCCTTGCTTGTGACGTCACCTAGCGCCACGTCATCACTGGAAGTGAAGCGCCTCCACTAGCTCCTGAGCGCTGCCCGAACGCGGCCTATATGTGTTCATCTTGCTGCTAGTAGTGCAATGTTGTTCCTTCAGCAAAGGATAACAAGAGAACGAAGCAGATTTTATAATGGAAGTAAATTGGAAACTGCATGTTCTTTCTGATTTATAAAAGTTTCTTTTTGACTTGAGTGTCCCTTAAATGATTTTTTATTTATTATGGCCTAGATTTGGAGTTCGGCGGTAGCCGTCAAAACCAGCGTTAGAGGCTCCTAACGCTGGTTTTGGGCGCCCGCTGGTATTTGGAGTCAGTGATTAAAGGGTCTAACGCTCACTTTTCAGCCGCGACTTTTCCATACCGCAGATCCCCCTACGCCATTTGCGTAGCCTATCTTTTCAATGGGATCTTTCTAACGCTGGTATTTAGAGTCGTTTCTGCAGTGAGCGTTAGAGCTCTAACGACAAGATTCCAGCCGCCTGAAAAAAGCAGGAGTTAAGAGCTTTCTGGCTAACGCCGGTTTATAAAGCTCTTAACTACTGTACCCTAAAGTACACTAACACCCATAAACTACCTATGTACCCCTAAACCGAGGTCCCCCCACATCGCCGCCACTCGATTAAAATTTTTAACCCCTAATCTGCCGACCGCCACCTACGTTATACTTATGTACCCCTAATCTGCTGCCCCTAACCCCGCCGACCCCTATATTACATTTATTAACCCCTAACTTGCCCCCCACAACGTCGCCGCAAGCTACTTAAAATAATTAACCCCTAATCTTCCGACCGCAAATCGCCGCCACCTACGTTATCCCTATGTACCCCTAATCTGCTGCCCCTAACACCGCCGACCCCTATGTTATATTTATTAACCCCTAATCTGCCCCCCACAACGTCGCCGACACCTACCTACACTTATTAACCCCTAATCTGCCGAGCGGACCTGAGCGCTACTATAATAAAGTTATTAACCCCTAATCCGCCTCACTAACCCTATCATAAATAGTATTAACCCCTAATCTGCCCTCCCTAACATCGCCGACACCTACCTTCAATTATTAACCCCTAATCTGCCGACCGGAGCTCACCGCTATTCTAATAAATGTATTAACCCCTAAAGCTAAGTCTAACCCTAACACTAACACCCCCCTAAGTTAAATATAATTTTTATCTAACGAAATAAATTAACTCTTATTAAATAAATGATTCCTATTTAAAGCTAAATACTTACCTGTAAAATAAATCCTAATATAGCTACAATATAAATTACATTTATATTATAGCTATTTTAGGATTAATATTTATTTTACAGGCAACTTTGTAATTATTTTAACCAGGTACAATAGCTATTAAATAGTTAAGAACTATTTAATAGTTACCTAGTTAAAATAATTACAAATTTACCTGTAAAATAAATCCTAACCTAAGATATAATTAAACCTAACACTACCCTATCAATAAAATAATTAAATAAACTACCTACAATTACCTACAATTAACCTAACACTACACTATCAATAAATTAATTAAAAACAATTGCTACAAATAAATACAATTAAATAAACTATCTAAAGTACAAAAAATAAAAAAGAACTAAGTTACAGAAAATAAAAAAATATTTACAAACATAAGAAAAATATTACAACAATTTTAAACTAATTACACCTACTCTAAGCCCCCTAATAAAATAACAAAGACCCCCAAAATAAAAAATTCCCTACCCTATTCTAAAATACAAAAATTACAAGCTCTTTTACCTTACCAGCCCTGAACAGGGCCCTTTGCGGGGCATGCCCCAAGAATTTCAGCTCTTTTGCCTGTAAAAAAAAACATACAATACCCCCCCCCAACATTACAACCCACCACCCACATACCCCTAATCTAACCCAAACCCCCTTAAATAAACCTAACACTAATCCCCTGAAGATCTTCCTACCTTGTCTTCACCATCCAGGTATCACCGATCCGTCCTGGCTCCAAGATCTTCATCCAACCCAAGCGGGGGTTGGCGATCCATAATCCGGTGCTCCAAAGTCTTCCTCCTATCCGGCAAGAAGAGGACATCCAGACCGGCAAACATCTTCTCCAAGCGGCATCTTCTATGTTCTTCCATCCGATGACGACCGGCTCCATCTTGAAGACCTCCAGCGCGGATCCATCCTCTTCTTCCGACGACTAGACGACGAATGACGGTTCCTTTAAGGGACGTCATCCAAGATGGCGTCCCTCGAATTCCGATTGGCTGATAGGATTCTATCAGCCAATCGGAATTAAGGTAGGAATTTTCTGATTGGCTGATGGAATCAGCCAATCAGAATCAAGTTCAATCCGATTGGCTGATCCAATCAGCCAATCAGATTGAGCTCGCATTCTATTGGCTGTTCCGATCAGCCAATAGAATGCGAGCTCAATCTGATTGGCTGATTGGATCAGCCAATCGGATTGAACTTGATTCTGATTGGCTGATTCCATCAGCCAATCAGAATATTCCTACCTTAATTCCGATTGGCTGATAGAATCCTATCAGCCAATCGGAATTCGAGGGACGCCATCTTGGATGACGTCCCTTAAAGGAACCATCATTCGTCGTCTAGTCGTCGGAAGAAGAGGATGGATCCGCGCTGGAGGTCTTCAAGATGGAGCCGGTCGTCATCGGATGGAAGAACATAGAAGATGCCGCTTGGAGAAGATGTTTGCCGGTCCGGATGTCCTCTTCTTGCCGGATAGGAGGAAGACTTTGGAGCACCGGATTATGGATCGCCAACCCCCGCTTGGGTTGGATGAAGATCTTGGAGCCAGGACGGATCGGTGATACCTGGATGGTGAAGACAAGGTAGGAAGATCTTCAGGGGATTAGTGTTAGGTTTATTTAAGGGGGTTTGGGTTAGATTAGGGGTATGTGGGTGGTGGGTTGTAATGTTGGGGGGGGGGTATTGTATGTTTTTTTTTACAGGCAAAAGAGCTGAAATTCTTGGGGCATGCCCCGCAAAGGGCCCTGTTCAGGGCTGGTAAGGTAAAAGAGCTTGTAATTTTTGTATTTTAGAATAGGGTAGGGAATTTTTTATTTTGGGGGTCTTTGTTATTTTATTAGGGGGCTTAGAGTAGGTGTAATTAGTTTAAAATTGTTGTAATATTTTTCTTATGTTTGTAAATATTTTTTTATTTTCTGTAACTTAGTTCTTTTTTATTTTTTGTACTTTAGATAGTTTATTTAATTGTATTTATTTGTAGCAATTGTTTTTAATTAATTTATTGATAGTGTAGTGTTAGGTTAATTGTAGGTAATTGTAGGTAGTTTATTTAATTATTTTATTGATAGGGTAGTGTTAGGTTTAATTATATCTTAGGTTAGGATTTATTTTACAGGTAAATTTGTAATTATTTTAACTAGGTAACTATTAAATAGTTCTTAACTATTTAATAGCTATTGTACCTGGTTAAAATAATTACAAAGTTGCCTGTAAAATAAATATTAATCCTAAAATAGCTATAATATAAATGTAATTTATATTGTAGCTATATTAGGATTTATTTTACAGGTAAGTATTTAGCTTTAAATAGGAATAAGTTATTTAATAAGAGTTAATTTATTTCGTTAGATAAAAATTATATTTAACTTAGGGGGGTGTTAGTGTTAGGGTTAGACTTAGCTTTAGGGGTTAATACATTTATTAGAATAGCGGTGAGCTCCGATCGGAAGATTAGGGGTTAATAATTGAAGGTAGGTGTCGGCGATGTTAGGGAGGGCAGATTAGGGGTTAATACTATTTATGATAGGGTTAGTGAGGCGGATTAGGGGTTAATAACTTTATTATAGTAGCGCTCAGGTCCGCTCGGCAGATTAGGGGTTAATAAGTGTAGGTAGGTGTCGGCGACGTTGTGGGGGGCAGGTTAGGGGTTAATAAATATAATATAGGGGTCGGCGATGTTAGGGCAGCAGATTAGGGGTACATAGGGATAACGTAGGTGGCGGCGGTTTACGGAGCGGCAGATTAGGGGTTAAAAGTGTAATGCAGGGGTCAGCGATAGTGGGGGGCGGCAGATTAGGGGTTAATAAGTGTAAGGTTAGGGGTGTTTAGACTCGGGGTACATGTTAGAGTGTTAGGTGCAGACGTAGGAAGTGTTTCCCCATAGGAAACAATGGGGCTGCGTTAGGAGCTGAACGCTGCTTTTTTGCAGGTGTTAGGTTTTTTTTCAGCTCAAACAGCCCCATTGTTTCCTATGGGAGAATCGTGCACGAGCACGTTTTTGAGGCCGGCCGCGTCCGTAAGCAACTCTGGTATCGAGAGTTGCATTTGCGGTAAATATGCTCTACGCTCCTTTTTTGGAGCCTAACGCAGCATTTGTTTGAACTCTCGATACCAGAGTTAAATTTATGGTGCGGCCAGAAAAAAACCCGCGGAGCGTTAACAGCCCTTTTACCGCCAAACTCCAAATCTAGCCGTATGAAAATAACAGTTTTGATTCTGACTATGACTAAGTTTCCTCCCATGTGCTTGACACAGGAGCCAGCAATCATTAAAGATCTACACATTGCTATACAATGGGTTGTCAAGAATGAGGCACTGTTCTGTGGGCTCATAACCATGCCAAATTATGTGTCAATGAATGAAGATGACCGCCAGAAGGCCATAGATAACGTGATGCAAAGAGAAGAACCAGAAGCAAGGGAGCCATTCCTCTTTGTATTTCAGCACAGAGAAGATATGGAGTTGTTTTTGCAGGCATGTCTTGATCAACAGGGCCTCCAAGTTAATGCCATGTTCAACAAATGACTGATGGACAAGGGGTGGTGGTGTGTTTCTGTTTAAATTATTGATAATAATAAAAAAATAAGATAATTAACACCATTTCTGAGTCAGTGCTTTAATAACACACTACCACAAGTATGAAGGTACAAGATAATTATAGTTAACAGTAGATTATATATATATATATATATATATATATATATATATATATATATATATAGCAGTAGCCTATTGTTGCTTCTGCTTTCATAGTATAAGGTTAGGGTTATAAGTTCAAATGGTTTCTGACCTTGATTGAACACGATTCTCCAGAGCTCCGGGGAACAGCAAGAAAGCACACAAGCACAGAGAGTGTTTCTCACTAGTTCCGTTTACTGTAAGTATACACAGCAGTTATATAGCAGTCTCGCATCATGAGGCTACAGGAAATGCAGTTAGAGGAGTAACATAAAATGTCCATATATGTCTATCTAAGAAACATGTTAAAGGAAGTTGTGGGTGTTGTTTGCTGTATTACAGACAATCATATGAGTTTCAAAATGCCCTTATGTGTCGGTTACAAGTCACCCACTAACATAATAAACCCATCAACACACAGAGAGACAACCACATAAAACACACAAAGACATAGAGACACACACACCCTCACTGAGACATCCAGAGAAAACAGACATACACTCTCAGAGAGACACCCACAGAAACTGCACATACATACACACACCCTCACAGAGACAACCAAAGAAAACACACAGACATACTCAAACACCCTCAGAGAGACATCCACAGAAAATGCAGACATACATACATACACACACCCACCTTCAAAGAGACATCCACTTAAAAAAAAAGTCATACACATCCACCCTCACAGAGGCATCAAGAGGAAATACACAAAGACATACATACACACGCCCTCACAGGGACACAAATAGAAAAAGCACAAAGACATACGCACACACCCTCACAGACATACACAGAAAATGCACAAAGACATATACACCCACTCTCACAGAGAGACCAACAAAAACAACAACAACAAAACAGTGTGTGACATGCATGATAAAAAAATGGCAGAAATTAAGAGATCACTTTTTAAACAATCATATTTGCAAATGTGCAAACAAAAATTAAACTCTATGAATTCAAAATTGTGGATTAATGTTATCGGTAGATGGCTAGATGAAGAAAAGTACTTTTAAAAGGTTGACATATGTTTGTGTTTTTTCCCCCAAACAAGAGCAACACTTCAATTATGGTGTAAACATGTTCCCATCTGTCAGCTGTACTTATGGATTTTGAAAATGCTGTACTCTATATGGTCTTGGTGGAACCATAAGCCGTGGCACTAGGTCTCATACCATTAGATATGGTTAAATGCATGATTTAGGCTCGTTTGTATGTATTTCAAAATTAAGTCAGCTGTAGTGTAAACTGAACAGTGTTAAGTTAACCTGTATCATTTGAAACACTGAGAAATCTTAGTTTGAAAGTATAACTTTTTATGCATATGTAAAAATCATAGATAAAATGCCTCCTTGCATCTGTAAAGTCCTTGCATAAAGGGGCAGTAAACTGAAATGTAGTTAAAATGTATATATTACTAAAAAAATATATATCTTTCAAAAGGGCATCTACCATTTGTGTATTAAGGAGGAAACCTTTATGCAGACATCCCAAGTCTCCCTGAAGTTCAGGGAGTCTCCCTGATTGTAATAGCGACTCCCTGATGCCAGCAAATGGAATGCAATCTCCCTGAAACTCCAAGTACCATGATCCAATGTGGCCCAAATCCGGAAAAGTGTTTCTTTAAGGAATGCCTTTAGTTGCTGGGACATTATAGAACCCTCAAAGCATGCATCAGTAACCAAAAAGCCCCCACTGATTCTAATAAAATAAAACACAAATACTAACTTATTTACCGCACGTAATTAAACTTCGTATTCTAAAATATTTGAGCATTCAACAAGCATACGATCACTAAAAAAATTGTTTTTTTGTACGTGGTTGTGCAATAAAGCTACTTTTTTTAATGTGACTTTAGTGGAAAGCTACTTTAATGATAAGTCTCTATCTTATTTAGGGTTTTAAGGTGTCCAATATATAACTGGGAAGGGAAGAGGGGGCGGCGCAGAAGCGTCTGAACCCACCTCCCTGAAATGAGTTTTTGCAGGTTGGGATGTCTGCTTTATGCATGGCTTTAAATATAGAATTTCTACAGCATTGTCAAATAATCATAAATACACTGCTGCAGATTGCTAAAAAAAAATAAAAATGTTTTTTATGGACCCCTGGCCCCACCATACTACTACCACACTGAAGTTACAATCCAAAATTGCACAAAGAAATAAAAAAAAATTACTATGTAAGTCCTACCTCTGCAAATGAAAGTGCTCTGCCATCTGACTCAGACACACACTGTACAAACTTAAAGGGCTACTGGACCCACATTTTTTCTTTCATGATTCAGATAGAGCATGCAATTTTAAGCAGCTTTATAATTTATTCCTATTATAATTTTTTGTTCGTTCTCTTGCTATCTTTATTTGAAAAGTTAGGAAAAGGTTGTCACCAATGTTTTCCATAAAGAGCGTTGGGCAAGGCTGATAACATATCTGTCCTATGATGGGGTTCATGCCGTGTATATATCCACAAATAAATAAGTGGCTCAAAGGATTTTAACTCTTTTTAAAATAACAGTTACTTTTTGAAAACATAACCAAATTTGTTCCACATTTGCTATCTGTTTATTGCAATACTAGTGTTAAAGTCCGTGTAGACGGTCAAAAATGTGTCCAACTTACTAACCACTCCCTTATTTACCCACCTCTCCCTCCAAGAACCTTTGCCTACCATCTGACCCCCCCCATCCACTCAGATCTCCTCTTTCTTATCCCTCCTCCCTCCTTCACCCTCCCTGCCACTTTCAACATCTAATTTTCTGCAGCGCAGAGGTACCACCTGCTCCCATCTATATCTATCACCAATCCCTCTATCTCTATCCATATATCCCTCTATCCCTCTATTGCTGTGTCCGTCTATCCCTATCCATCTATCCCTCTATCTCTATTCCTCTATCGCTATCCCTATCTCCCTATACCTATATCCATTTATCTCTATCCATCTATCACTATCCCTCTATCCCTATCTTAACATATTTTTTTTATGCAGCACAGTGGTCCCAGCCTCTCCAGCCCCTCCAGCAATGGGGCTCCCGCCTGCCTCACTCCTTACCCTCCCACGCCACCGATTGGCACCACTGCTGCACAATACAGAAAGGGACACAGATTGCAGCAATGCCTCAATATTGAGGCATAGTGCATTACCATTTTCTAAGCAACCGTTGCAGAAAGGGCCAGTGATGGTGCCGATCGTTGGTGGCGTGCAAAAATATAGGAGGGAGGCAGGTGGGTGGCCCATCACTGGAGGGAGGAGGAAGAAGGCAGTAGGGTGTGTGAGAGGGGCAGGAGCGGGTGGGAACACTTATACTACAGAAAAAGTTGGAAACTGGAAGGAGGGAGAGGGGGATAATAGATTAGTAAAATAAACTGAGGGTAGAGTGGTAGGGGAATGAGGGTGGGCAAATACATTACAGATTTTATTTTATATATCTACTGTATATAAAAGAAAATAAAAGCAAATAAATATAGTAAAATGGCTACTGGCAGACAGCTGAAAGTACATAACATGTACGCTAAAAGGTAGAGAGGGGGGGGGGGGGTCTGAACAAAGGAGATCCCAGAGAAGTATTTACAACCATTTGTGCTATAATTGCACAAGCTGTTTGTAAATAATTTCAGTGATAAACCCAAAGTTTGTGAAAAAGTAAAAAAAAGTTTTTATTTGATCGCATTTGGCGGTGAAATGGTAGCATGAAATATAGCAAAATGGGCCTAGATCAATACTTTGGGTTGTCTACTACACTAAAGCGAAAATTAAACGTACAAGCTCCCTACAAGCTAATGAATTAACACCTTCACTGCTGGGCATAATACAAGTGTTGTACGCAGTGGCATTTAGCAGCCTTCTAATTAACAAAAAGCAACGCCAAAGCCATATAAGTCTGCTATTTCTGAACAAAGGGGATCCCAGAGAAGCATTTACAACCATTTGTGCCATAATTGCATAAGCTGTTTGTAAATAATTGCAGTGAGAAACCTCAAGTTTGTGAAAAAGTGAACAATTTTTTTGTATTTTATTGCATTTGGCGGTGAAATTAAATATACCAAGATGGGCCTAGATCAATACTTTGGGTTGTCTACTACACCAAAGCTAAAATTAACTCTACAAACTCACTATAAGCTACTGAATTAATTCCGTCAATACTGGGCATAATACAAGTGTGGTGCACAGCAGCATTTACCGGATTTCTAATTACAAAAAAGCAACGCCAAAGCCATATAAGTCTGCTATTTCTGAACAAAGGGGATCCTAGAGAAGCATTTACAACCATTTGTGCCATGATTACACAAGCTGTTTATAAATAATTTCAGTGAGAAAAATACATTTTGTGAAAAAATAAACATTTTTTTTGTATTTGATCGCATTTGGCGGTGAAATGGTGGCATGAAATATACCAAAATGGGCCTAGATCAATACTTTGGGATGTCTTCTAAAAAAAAAATATATACATGTAAAGGGTTATTTAGGGATTCCTGACAGATATCAGGGTTCCAAAGTAACTAGCGCTAATTTTGAAAAAAAGTGTTTTTGAAATAGCAAAGTGCTACTTGTATTTATGACCCTATAACTTGCAAAAAAAGCAAAGAACATGTAAACATTGGGTATTTCTAAACTCAGGACAAAATTTAGAAACTATTTAGCATGGGTGTTTATTGGTGGTTGTAGATGTGTAACAGATTTTGGGGGTCAAAGTTAGAAAAAAGTGTGTTATTTTCCATTTTTTCCTCATATTTTTAAAAAAAAGATTGATAGTAAATTATAAGATATGATGAAAATAATGATATCTTTAGAAAGTACATTTAATAGTGAGAAAAACGGTATATAATATGTGTGGGTACAGTAAATGAGTAAGAGGAAAATTACAGCTAAACACAAACACCGCAGAAATGTAAAAATAGCCTTGGTCCCAAACGGACAGAAAATGGAAAAGTGCTCCGGTCACTAAGGGGTTAATGTTCATTCACAGTGGTTACCTTATAAATCACAATCTGCATAAAACACTGTGAATGAACATTAAGAGCAAGAAAGCTACAAAATGTTTCGTTTTCATAATCATTGTCACAGTCTATAGCTTGTTTGTTACATTAAAGTTGATTAAAAAAAAGAAAAAAAAAAGCTTTGAGTGGAGGTCACATGTTTCCTGTCTCCAAAGGTCTGCCTATTTTCCAAAGTAGTCTATCTGCAGAGTGGAGCTCCACTCTAGACAGGAAACATGTGACCTCCACTGCAAATTTTTTTTTTTTTTTCAATAAAACTTTAATGTATCAAACAACCAATATGCACAATCATTCAGAAAACGTTTTTTTTTTTTTTTAAATAAACTTTATGCACAATCATTCAGAAAACGTTCTATTATTGTGTTCTATTAGCATACCCCCCAACTGTCCCGATTTTCGCGGGACAGTCCCGATTTTAGGGGTCTGTCCCTCTGTCCCGACTTGCTAGCCATCTGTCCCGATTTGCCCCAGGCATTAAAAAAAAAAAAAAAAAAAAAATTTTTTCAATTCTGTTGGGCCCATACTAAGAAGCAGCTGGCTTTGCTTTCACAGGGTTAGATACCTGTTTCCCTGTGGAAAATGAATGGTGTGTGGGTTAAGCAGGTGTAAGAAGGCTGTATACACTCCGACCACGGGTAATGGTGACCTCTCTAACCTACCTCTGGTAGTGATGATGTCTAACCCCTGGTGATAATACTAGCATGCCTTCAGTTTTATACAATGAGCAGTGCTAATACCAGGGTAACGAACAGTGGCAGCCGCAGACTGCCAGCTAATGTGCTTGCCATCCCCAGGACCCCATACAATGAATGTAGTGCGTGTGTCTATCTGTATCCATAACTGTGTGTGTGTATCTGTATGTATAAGTTTATGCTATGTAGTGTGTCTGTGTGCTATGTAGTGTCTGTGTATCTGCATGTATAAGTGCATGTATAAGTGTATGCTGCCTGTATAAGTGTATGCTATGTAATGTGTGTGTGCATCTGCATGTATAAGTGTATGATATGTAGTGTGTGTGTATCTTCATGTGTAAGTGTATGCTATGTAGTGTGTGTATCTTCATGTTTAAGTGTATGCTATGTAGTGTGTGTATATCTGCATGTATAAGTGTATGCTATGTAGTGTGTGTGTATCTGCATGTATAAGTGTATGCTATGTAGTGTGTGTGTATCTGCATGTATAAGTGTATGCTATGTAGTGTGTGTGTGTGTATCTGCATGTATAAGTGTATGCTATGTAGTGTGTGTGTGTGTATCTGCATGTATAAGTGTATGCTATGTAGTGTGTGTGTGTGTATCTGCATTGTGTGTGTGTGTATCTGCATGTGTAAGTGTATGCTATGTAGTGTGCTACTGTGCATTTTTGCTGACTTTAAAGGCCAGAATCTAGAATATTAATGGGGAATGCAGAGAGCAGTTTTAAAGAATTTATTATTAAATGTCCAATTAAGATAAAAATATTTAGCAATGTCTTTGCAAAGGATAATTAAATACATAGCTCACATAGCCATACCAGTGGTTTGAGCTTGTGTTTGATTTGCTGCCTAAGTGTATTAAAATCTATGACTTTATTTAGATTTTTTTTTATATCACTTTGGTCTTATGATTTTTTAAGCCCGCCCACCACATTTTAATTTTTTTGCCGGGGGGGGGGGTGTCCCTCTTTTGAATTTTGAAATGTTGGGAGGTATGTATTAGGCAAAGTATAAGCAAATGTAATGATTATTCTAAGTTATAAATAGATCATCTCAGGAAATCACAGGAGTAATTCTTTAGTTTTCATGTATTATCTACTGTTTTAAATGAACAATACTGAACTATTTAAAGCTCCACTCTACACAACAAAAATGTGACATCCACAAACTCCACGGGGAAGTTAAACAAGAAGAAGGTTTGCTGCTTTCTTTTCTTTTTACCGTATTTAACCCCTTAGTGACCTGACTGTTGTACCAATTTTTTAGCGTTAGCGACCAAGGCTGTTTTTACATTGCTGCAGTGTTTGTGTTTATCTGTAATTTCCCTCTTATTTTTTTTTTTTTTACCGTATTTAACCCCTTAGTGACCTGACTGTTGTACCAATTTTTTAGCGTTAGCGACCAAGGCTGTTTTTACATTGCTGCGGTGTTTGTGTTTATCTGTAATTTCCCTCTTATTTATTTTTTTTTTTTACCGTATTTAACCCCTTAGTGACCTGACTGTTGTACCAATTTTTTAGCGTTAGCGACCAAGGCTGTTTTTATTTTTTACTAAATATTTTTATAAATTATGATTAAAAATATTAAAAGCCACACTTTTTTTTTTTACTTTTACCCCCAAAATCTGTTACGCATCTACAACCCCCGAGAACTATTTAATTTTTTTTTCATCTGTTACAGCTGCGGTCCTTATGGAGATAAAGGGATAGTAAATTCAAAATTTAACTTGCATGATTCAGATAGAACATGTAATTTTAAGACACTTATAAATTCACATCTATTTTTAAATGTGATTTGTTCTCTTGTTATCCCTTGCTGAAAGAGAATACGCACATATTCAACACTAGTGGGAGCTAGCTGCTGATTTTTGCCTGCACACATTTGTCTTTTGCGATTGGATGACTATGGCTCCGTTCGGGCAGCGCTCCAAGCGAACTGGGACTCGCTTGTAGCGTTTTCCTCACATTTGCAAGTGAGATGCCTGGCGGTTTTTAAGTGCTCTGATGACGTAAGTCCCAGCGCTTCCATCGTGCTGGAAAAGCTGTCACTTTTCAGAGCAAGCCCAGAGGCTTGGCAACATGGCAGCCTCCACACACGTTTTGCTGTGGAGGCTGCCATGTTTTTATAAGCAGCAGAGGAGGGACAGATGAGGCGGATAAGTCTGACAGCAGCATTTAGTACAGGGCAAATTAGAGATAGGTTAAGTAACCTATATCCAATTTGCCCTGTACTAAATTCTGCTGTCATGCTTATCCGGTGTTATGCTGAGAATTGTTTCCCCAGTGTCTCTGGTTTCTCCTGCCTCTCGGCAAACATTGGAACTCTGACCCACCTCCATTCAGCTGCTCTCAGCTCAGCACCCGTACTATTATTAGCTTAATGTGGCAGGATAAGCTACAGGGGCTGAGCTGAGAACAGCTGAATGAAGGTGGGTCAGAGTTCCAATGTTTGCCGAGAGGCAGGGGAAACCATTCTCGAACAACAGTGTTGTGTAAACAGCTTAAATAAAAATAATCCTCCACTAATAAAGAGAGACACAATTTAAACATTTTTACAGTCAGCTACAAGTGAGCTTATTTTAAAACGTTCGCATGCGCAAAGTCCATTATTATGCAGCAGATCCCTTTACGCATGCGATCGTTTTCTCTAAGCTCCTTTGCTTGTGACGTCACCTAGCGCCACGTCATCGCTGGAAGTGAAGCGCCTCCACTAGCTCCTGAGCGCTGCCCGAACGCGGCCTATATGTGTTCATCTTGCTGCCAGTAGTGCAATGTTGTTCCTTCAGCAAAGGATAACAAGAGAACGAAGCAGATTTTATAATGGAAGTAAATTGGAAACTGCATGTTCTTTCTGATTTATAAAAGTTTGTTTTTGACTTGAGTGTCCCTTAAATGATTTTTTATTTATTATGAAAATAACAGTTTTGATTCTGACTATGACTAAGTTTCCTCCCATGTGCTTGACACAGGAGCCAGCAATCATTAAAGATCTACACATTGCTATACAATGGGTTGTCAAGAATGAGGCACTATTCTGTGGGCGCATAACCATGCCAAGTTATGTGTCAATGAATGAAGATGACTGCCAGAAGGCCATAGATAACGTGATGCAAAGAGAAGAACCAGAAGCAAGGGAGCCATTCCTCTTTGTATTTCAGCACAGAGAAGATATGGAGTTGTTTTTGCAGGAATGTCTTGACCAACAGGGCCTCCAAGTTAATGCCATGTTCAACAAATGACTGATGGACAAGGGGTGGTGGTGTGTTTCTGTTTAAATTATCGATAATAATAAAAAAATAAGATAATTAACACCATTTCTGAGTCAGTGCTTTAATAACACACTACCACAAGTATGAAGGTACAAGATAATTATAGTTAACAGTATATATATATATATATATATATATATATATATATATATTTATAGCAGTAGCCTATTGTTGCTTCTGCTTTCATAGTATAAGGTTAGGGTTATAAGTTCAAATGGTTTCTGACCTTGATTGAACACGATTCTCCAGAGCTCCGGGGAACAGCAAGAAAGCACACAAGCACAGAGTGTTTCTCACTAGTTCCGTTTACTGTAAGTATACACAGCAGTTATATAGCAGTCTCGCATCATGAGGCTACAGGAAATGCAGTTAGAGGAGTAACATAAAATGTCCATATATGTCTATCTAAGAAACATGTTAAAGGAAGTTGTGGGTGTTGTTTGCTGTATTACAGACAATCATATGAGTTTCAAAATGCCCTCATGTGTTGGTTACAAGTCACCCACTAACATAATATACCCATCAACACACAGAGAGACAACCACATAAAACACACAAAGACATAGAGACACACACACACCCTCACTGAGACATCCAGAGAAAACAGAGAGACATACACTCTCAGAGAGACACCCACAGAAACTGCACATACATACACACACCCTCACAGAGACAACCAAAGAAAACACACAGACATACTCACACACCCTCAGAGAGACATCCACAGAAAACGCAGACATACATACATACACACACACACCCTCAAAGAGACATCCACATAAAAAAGTCAAACACATCCACCCTCACAGAGGCATCAAGAGGAAATACACAAAGACATACATACACACACCCTCACAGGGACACAAATAGAAAAAGCACAAAGACATACGCACACACCCTTACAGACATACACAGAAAATGCACAAAGACATATACACCCACTCTCACAGAGAGACCAACAAAAACAACAACAACAAAACAGTGTGTGACATGCATGATAAACAAATTGCAGAAATTAAGAGATCACTTTTTAAACAATCAGATTTGCAAATGTGCAAACAAAAATTAAACTCTATGAATTCAAAATTGTAGATTAATGTTATCAGTAGATGGCTAGATGAAGAAAAGTACTTTTAAAAGGTTGACATATGTTTGTGTTTTGTCCCCCAAACAAGAGCAACACTTCCAATTATGGTGTAAACATGTTCCCATCTGTCAGCTGTACTTATGGATTTTGAAAATGCTGTACTCTATATGGTCTTGGTGGAACCATAAGCCGTGGCACTAGGTCTCATACCATTAGATATGGTTAAATGCATCATTTAGGCTCGTTTGTATGTATTTCAAAATTAAGTCAGCTGTAGTGTAAACTGAACAGTGTTAAGTTAACCTGTATCATTTGAAACACTGAGAAATCTTAGTTTGAAAGTATAACTTTTTATGCATATGTAAAAATCATAGATAAAATGCCTCCTTGCATCTGTAAAGTCCTTGCATAAAGGGGCAGTAAACTGAAATGTAGTTAAAATTGATATATTACTAAAAAAAAAATATCTTTCAAAAGGGCAACTACCATTTGTGTATTAAAGAGGAAACCTTTATGCATGGCTTTAAATATAGAATTTCGACAGCATTGTCAAATAATCATAAATACACTGCTGCAGATTGCTAAAAAAAAAATGTTTTTTATGGACCCCTGTCCCCACCATACTACTACCACACTGAAGTTATAATCCAAAATTCCACAAAGAAATAAAAAAAAAATTACTATGTAAGTCCTACCTCCTCTGCAAATGAAAGTGCTCTGCCATCTGACTCAGACACACACTGTACAAACTTAAAGGGGTACTGGACCCACATTTTTTCTTTCATGATTCAGATAGAGCATGCAATTTTAAGCAGCTTTATAATTTATTCCTATTATAATTTTTTATTCGTTCTCTTGCTATCTTTATTTGAAAAGTTAGGAATGAAAGCTTTGGAGCATGACTATTTTTTGTTCAGTACCCTGGATAGAGCTTGCTAATAGGTGCCTGCATTTAGCCATCCAATAAGTAAGCGTAACCCAGGTTCTCAAACTAACATGGGCCGGCTCAAACGCTTTAATTTCTTCTTTTTCAGATAAATATAGTAAGAGAACGAAAAAAATATTGAGTGGAGGTCAAATGTTTCCTATCTTGAGTGGAGCTCCAGTTTGGCACAAGTTTGTTTGCCATATAAAGCGTTGGTTCAGGCTTAGAACATATATCCACACAGAAATGAGTGTCGCAAATAATTTTAAACCTTTTTAAATACAAGTTACTTTTAAAAAAGGCTAAAATATATTCAGTGGCAAGGTTGGCACAAGTTTGTTTGCCATATAAAGCATTGGGTCAGGCTTAGAACTTAAAAATATGAAGTGGTTCATGCCCTGTATATATGCACACAGAAATGAGTGACTCATCGGATTTCAACCCTTTTTAAATACCAGTTACTTAATCAGAAAAGGTAAAATATATGAAGTGGCCAGGTTGGCACAAAAAAATTGCTATAATAAGCATTGGGCACGGCTGAAAATATGTATATTCTATGAAGATGTTCATGCCGAGTATATATCATCACAGAAATAAGTGACCAAAAGGATTTTAACACTTAAAATACCAGTTACTTATTCAGAAAAGGTAAAATATATGAAGTGGCAAGGTTGGCACCAGATTGTTTGATATAAAAAGCATTGTGACAGGCTGAAAACATGTATATCCTATAGAGAGGCTTATGCCATGTATATAAGCACACATTCATGAGCGTCCCAAAGGATTTTAAAAGTTTTTAAATACCAATTACTTATTTAGAAAAGGTAAAATATATGAAATGGCAAGGTTGCCTGCAATTTTTTGGCTATAAAAAGCGTTGGGCCAGGTTGATAACATGTCTATTCTATAATGGGGTTCATGCCCTCTATATATCCACACATAAATTAGTGGCCCAAATGCTTTTAACCCTTTTTAATACCTTTAATTTATAAGATAAGATAAAATGTATGAAGTGGCAAAGTTGGCACCAGATTGTCTGCCTTAAAAAGCATTGGGCCATGCTGAAAATATTTGTCTATTCTATGAT
Organism: Bombina bombina; assembly: GCF_027579735.1. NCBI lineage: Eukaryota > Metazoa > Chordata > Amphibia > Anura > Bombinatoridae > Bombina > Bombina bombina. The sequence continues at coordinate 871,485,639 of NC_069502.1, read as the reverse complement.
GAAGTTCATGCCATGTATTTATCATCACAGAAATGAGTGACCCAAAAGGATTTTAACCCTTTTAAAATAACAGTTTATTATTCATAAAAGGTAAAATATATGAAGTAGCAAGGTTGTCACCAATTTGTTTTCCATAAAGAGCGTTGGGCAAGGCTGATAACATATCTGTCCTATGATGGGGTTCATGCCGTGTATATATCCACAAATAAATAAGTGGCTCAAAGGATTTTAAATCTTTTTAAAATAACATTTACTTTTTGAAAACATAACCAAATTTGTTCCACATTTGCTATCTGTTTATTGCAATACTAGTGTTAAAGTCCGTGTAGACGGTCAAAAATGTGTCCAACTTACTAACCACTCCCTTATTTACCCACCTCTCCCTCCAAGAACCTTTGCCTACCATCTGACCCCCCCATCCACTCAGATCTCCTCTCTCTTATCCCCCCTCCCTCCTTCACCCTCCCTGCCACTTTCAACATCTAATTTTCTGCAGCGCAGAGGTACCACCCGCTCCCGTCTATATCTATCAACAATCCCTCTATCTCTATCACTATCCATATATCCCTCTATTGCTGTGTGTGTCCATCTATCCCTATCCATCTATCCCTCTATCTCTATTCCTCTATCTCTATCCCTATCTCCCTATACCTATATCCATTTATCTCTACCCATCTATCACTATCCCTCTATCCCTATCTTAACATATTTTTTTTATGCAGCGCAGTGGTCCCGGCCTCTCCAGCCCCTCCAGCAATGGGGCTCCCACCTGCCTCCCTCCTTACCCTCCCACGCCACCGATTGGCACCACTGCTGCACAATACAGAAAGGGACACAGATTGCAGCAATGCCTCAATATTGAGGCATAGTGCATTAAGATTTTCTAAGCAACCGTTGCAGAGAGGGCCAATGATGGTGCCGATCGTTGGTGGCGTGTGAAGGATAGGAGGGAGGCAGGTGGGTGGCCCATCACTGAAGGGAACAGGAAGAAGGCGGTAGGGTGTGTGAGAGGGGCAGGAGCGGGTGGGAACGCTTATACAACGGAAAAAGTTGGAAGGAGGGAGAGGGGGATAATAGATTAGTAAAATAAACTGGGAGAGGGTAGAGTGGTAGGGGAATGAGGGTGGGCAAATACACTACAGATTTTATTTTATATATCTACTGTATATAAAAAAAATAAAAGCAAATAAATATAGTAAAATGGCTACTGGTAGACAGCTGAAAGTACATAACATGTACGCTAAAAGGTAGAAGGGGGGGTTAGAGAGCTGTTTGGGGGGGGGGTCTGAACAAAGGAGATCCTAGAGAAGCATTTACAACCATTTGTGCTATAATTGCAGTGATAAACCCATAGTTTGTGAAAAAGTAAAAAAAAAAAAAGTATTTGATCGCATTTGGCGGTGAAATGGTAGCATGAAATATAGCACAATGGGCCTAGATCAATACTTTGGGTTGTCTACTACACTAAAGCGAAAATTAAACGTACAAGCTCCCTACAAGCTAATGAATTAACACCTTCACTGCTGGTCATAATACAAGTGTGGTGCGCAGCAGCATTTAGCGGACTTTTAATTACCAAAAAGCAATCCCAAATCCATAAATGTCTGCTATTTCTGAACAAAGGGGATCCCAGAGAAGCATTTACAACCATTTGTGCTATAATTGCATAAGCTGTTTGTAAATAATTGCAGTGAGAAACCTCAAGTTTGTGAAAAAGTGAACAATGTTTTTGTATTTTATTGCATTTGGCGGTGAAATGAAATATACCAAGATGGGCCTAGATCAATACTTTGGGTTGTCTACTACACTAAAGCTAAAATTAACCCTACAAACTCACTATAAGCTACTGAATTAATTCCGTCAATACTGGGCATAATACAAGTGTGGTGCACAGCAGCATTTACCGGATTTCTAATTACAAAAGAGCAACGCCAAAACAATATATGTCTGCTATTTCTAAAAAAAAGGGGATCCCAGAGAAGCATTTACAACCATTTGTGCCATGATTACACTAACTGTTTATAAATAATTTCAGTAAGAAAATTTTTTTTTGTGAAAAAGTCAACATTTTTTTTTATTTGATCGCATTTGGCGGTGAAATGGTGGCATGAAATATACCAAAATGGGCCTAGACCAATACTTTGGGTTGTCTTATAAAATATATATACATGTCAAGGGATATTCAGGGATTCCTGACAGATATCAGTGTTACAATGTATCTAGCGCTAATTTTGAAAACAAAAGGTTTGGAAATAGCAAAGTGCTATTTGTATTTATGGCCCCATAACTTGCAAAAAAAGCAAAGATCATGTAAACATTGGGTATTTCTAAACTCAGGATAAAATTTAGAAACTATTTAGCATGGGTGTTTATTTGTGGTTGTAGATGTGTAACAGATTTTGGGGGTTAAAGTTAGAAATACTGTGTGTTTTTTTACATTTTTTCATCATATTTTATAAAATAAATTATAGTAATTTATAAGATATGATGAAAATAATGATATCTTTAGAAAGTCCATTTAATAGTGAGAAAAACTGTATATAATATGTGTGGGTACAGTAAATGAGTAAGAGGAAAATTACAGCTAAACACAAACACCACAGAAATTCAAAAATAGCCTTGGTCCCAAAGTGTCAGAAAATGAAAAAGTGCTGTGGTCCTTAAGGGGTTAATGAAGAACTGAGTTTAAAAATGTCACTAAGCTTTTTAACAGCAAAACAAACTTTCTAGGGACATTTAAATAGAGCTCTGCAGATTTGGGAGCATATAAACAATAAATGTTGTAGGGCTGGTGCACATATAAGATACATGTCCCATGTTTAGGCTTACCATACGTCCCGTTTTTACCGGGATTGTCCCTGTTTTGAGCCCCTGTCCCAGTGTCCCACCCGTTTTTCATTTTTGTCCCGGCCGCCGGTGTTCTATCAATCATTCCAGCAAATTCATCAGACTAGCGTAGTCTGCTGAATTAGCTGGAATGATAGAACACCAGCAAATCTGTGAATTTAGCATTGTTGGGCATGCAGCATGCACTGCCTTTTACAGCTGTCTGCTGCCCGTCGGAATGTGCGACCGTGACGTCACCACATTCCTGCAACAGACGGGTCACAGAATCCGACTGATAACGCGTGCTCCACCTCTGCTTCACACTCAGTGTTTTAGGCGCCTTCAACTTAGGAGAACGCATCATGGGGCTGCACACTGTGGCTTCCTGTTGCTGAAGCAAATACCAACAACAACAAATTTCTTGACTTTTGCAGATCTTCTTGCTGATGATAAGTACGTGTGAGTTACTTACTACAATACAAATATACTTGATCTTTTCCTTTTTTCATATGCAACCACATATCTTAGGCTGCTATGTGGTGTTATTATTTATTTATATTATTAGATATCTCCATTAATAATTGTGCTTCTGGGGTCACTCATCAATCATCATTAATTATGGATGGTAAACTAATAATTGTGCTGCTGGTCATTAATTATGTCAATATAATTGTGCTGCTGAAGTCAACTCATCATTAAATTAATGATGATGATTGATGACCCCAACAGCACAATTATATTAACATAATTAGTGATGCCCAGCAGGACAATTATATTAACATAATTAATGATGATGACCCCCAGCAGCACAATTAAATTAACATAATTAATGATGATGACCCCCAGCAGCACAATTAAATTAACATAATTAATGATGATGACCCTAGCAGCACACTTAAATTACCTTCATTAATGTAATTATGTTAATATAATTGTGCTGCTGGGGGTCATTATCATTAATTATGTTAATATAATTGTGCTGCTAGGGTTATCACATCATTAAGTATGTTAATATAATTGTGCTGCTGGGGTCATCATTAAATTAATTGATGTCACTAATTATGTTAATATAATTGTGCTGCTGGGGTCATCCTCATTAAATAAATTATTGTCACTAATTATGTCAATATAATTGTGCTGCTGGGGTCAACTCATCATTAAATTAATGATGATGATGATGGATGACCCCAGCAGCACAATTATATTAACATAATTAATGATGATGACCTCAGCAGCACAATTAAATTAACATAATTAATAACATTAATTAATTTAATGATGATGTTGACCCCCAGCAGCACAATTAAATTAACATAATTAATTATGATGACCCCAGCACCACAATTATAATAAATGATGATGAGTAACCCCAGCAGCACAATTATATTACTATAATTAATGATGATGACGCCAGCGGCACAATTATATTACCATAATTAATGATGATGACCCCAGCAACACAATATATTACCATAATTAACGATCATGAGCACAGCAGCACAATTATATTACCATCCATAATTAATATAATTATGCTGCTGGGGTCATCATCATCATCATTATGTTAATTTAATTGTGCTGCTGGGGTCATCATCATTAATTATGTCAATATAATTGTGCTGCTGGGGTCAACTCATCATTAAATTAATGATGATGATGATGGATGACCCCAGCAGCACAATTATATTAACATAATTAATGATGATGACCCCAGCAGCACAATTATCTTAACATAATTAATGATGCTCACCCCAGCAGCAGAATTATATTAACATAATTAATGATGATGACCCCAGCAGCACAATTAAATTAACATGATGATGATGACCCCAGCAGCACAATTACATTAATTATGGATGGTAATATAATTGTGCTGCTGTGCTCATGATCGTTAATTATGGTAATATATTGTGTTGCCGGGGTCATCATCATTAATTATGGTAATATAATTGTGCTGCTGGCGTCATCATCATTAATTATAGTAATATAATTGTGCTGCTGGGGTCATCATCATTAATTATGGTAATATAATTGTGCTGCTGGGGTCATAATCATTAATTATGGATGGTAATATAATTGTGCTGCTGGGGTCATCATCATTAATTATGGATGGTAATACAATTGTGCTGCAAAAAAATGTAGTAATATAATTGTGCATGGAAAATTAGTTCTGGTCGACAAATGCCCCGCCCCTTGGCCACACCCCTGACCACACGCCCACTGGCACCGTGCCAAGTGGTCCCAGTTTCATCTCTAAAAATTATGGTAAGCCTACCCATGTTGATGTATGACAATAATATCAAGCTAATGACAAAGACATTTCACTCTCTACCTAGCAAGGTAGTTATCACAGAAAAATGCAAAAGATATTCCTAATGCTGCTCCCTGCATTGTTGTCACCAAACACTCATTGTCACAGTGTAATCTCAGTTTGTCCTCTATAGCGTCACCAGTATATAAAACAAAAAATTGCAGGAGAAAAGCTTCAATATTTAATCTAGGATTAGAATTGTCGGCATTTGTTTTCTGTG